>NW_009923595.1:0-3152 GCF_000696875.1 Nestor notabilis
TGCTTAGTTGGATTAGAAACATTTATAACTTATTGCTTCCTGAGTCTGACTTGTGCTCTGTATCAGTTGTGGCCACCTCATCATGGCCTCTGTATGTCCTGGGTAAGTAAGACTCAGGCGAGTTTCTTATGCACTTGTGTTAATGAAGTGGAAATACCATGATCTGCATGAGCTGGGCATGAAGCTTGTCTTGGTCAAAATTAGGGTATCTAAGTTTACTATTTTTATGTGACTATTTTCTATTCCTGTCTCTAAGACCCAGTAAAGGTCTTGATTGCTTATAAGGAAGGGTGTTGTTCAGGCTTATATCTGGACAATGATTTTATGATTTTTCTTCTCTTTTACCCCTTCAGCTTCATTCCTTTTCCAGATGCAGTGGCCAGATAACAGCACCAAGGGGCTGAGGCTACTTATACCAAGGCATATTATCTCTATTCTAAACAGTAAAATAGTCAGACATGTCTTCAAAAGTTATATCCATATATCCAACTCGGTTAGAGAGTCCTTTCAAAGCAGTGAATTTGGAGACAATCATTTTGCCCCTTCTGGGCAGAAACCAGTGTTCACATTTATTTCAAAATAAGCTCTGTTGTGTAGATTCCCATAGGACCAAGAGGAAGGATTCCGGGGAATTGCCATTGTTCCTGTTTTTATTTTGTGTGAGACTCTGGATTAAAATGTTTCGAAAATGGTGTAAACCCTGAGTTCCCCAAGGCAGAGAACCGTGATATACTTGAGTCCTGTATCAGTCCACTATGTAGCAGCATGCCGGTGTCTCTCGGTTATCACCTGGGTACCAGTTTTTCAGTTTTGTCCCACTCCTAGAGTAATAACTGATGCCGGGTTCTTTTATTTTATTATTTTATTCTATTACCACTGCAAGTATTACCTGTTCAACAAGGCCCCTTGCAAGCCCTGCACGTAGCTAGCTGCAGTTTTAGTGAATCGGATCTCAGTGTTTCTGTTCAGGGTCCAGCTGGAACTACACATCTTTGTTTCATGTATTTAATGTACTCAAAATGCACTAAATGACAGTTTATAATATCATTATCAACAGTTAAAGACATTATAACTGCAAGAAATGAAAAGAAAGTGCAGCCATATGTGGAAATGCTTTATTTTGTGCACTTTTAACCCTCACAATTGTTCAGCTGCAAAAATAGGGACAGCAACGAGTGTCAGGGAAAAAATCTTATGTCTGCAAAATCATTTTTCAGCTTTCCCTCCAGTGCTGTCATGAAAGAGCACTACGCTATTTGGATTGTAAATAACAACCGAGGACTAATTTATTTTTCTTCATAAAATTATTTCTTGAATTGGATTCAAATGTGTTCCTTATTACACGGTTTGATAATTCAGTGATGCTTTCCCCCCATAACATACGAGCTGATTTAAACCTTCACTCCAAACAGCCTCAGGCTTATTAAGAACAGTGTGGACTGAGTATGGATTAGGTTTAAAAGTAATAAAAAAGTAGACCTGTTGGTTAGGTGAAAAATTCACTATCAGATTCCTGAGTGCAGCTTTCTTTTCATGTGCAAACTGCATTAAATGAGGCATTTAATTCAACAAATCCATAGTTCTGATCCACCAGAAATAGAGACTGGGTTAGTTCAATTTGTAACAAACGATCTCCATATGATCAAAGTCCTGAGAGCTGATTCCAACATACTGCTTAAATTAGTCTAACACCGAAGTGTTTGGCTCTGGGACAATATTTGGAATGTCTTACCAGAAGAAAAATTCCTCTGCACACATGGTTCCAATATCTGGGAATGCCAACCTTGCTTTTTAATGGGCTGACAGGGAGCCTCCGTGCTAACTTTCTGACTCCAAAAAGTTCTTGTGCTGTCACCCGCAAACCAGCTTGGATAATTTTTCCTTGGCTTCCTTATTAAAGCCTGAATGAAGGGATTGTGTGGCTTTCTTAATGTCACTTGGTCTGCTTGCCATAAATTCAAGCACTCATGATGAAAGCTCCACTTATATTTCGCTGGGAAATGGAATCAAGGAGAACGCACCCTCGTTCACAATAAATAACTAAAGTTGAGTTATTAAGTGTATTTCATATACCAGTGCCTTATTACATCAGCAGTTTAGATAATGGCTTCTTAAAAATACTCCTCTACCAAAATCTAGGAAGAGTGGGTTGCACATAGGCATCCCGGTGCACGAAAACCAAACCAGCGGCGAGAGCAATAACTTAGGATTGTATTAACAAATATCAAATATTTACATTTTTACATGCTGCTGTCCATTTAGATTAAGCAACCATAGCAATAACAGCAGTCAGCAGCGAGGGCCGTATTTGCTCGAGTCCTGCCATGGAATTCTCAGCTGGGATTGTTTGTTTGCTTTGTGCAATGAAGACTTGAGCTGTTTACATTGTAGCTCCAGTTTTAGAGAGTGCTAATTACTCTCTGCTGCTGAAACTCCACCTTTATCAGAACCTGCCGTCCTGCAAAAATACTTTACATTAGTCTTGGGGAAAGCAATCTGACTTGTGGCAGGCAACAAAGGGTGCCCCAGTGTGTTATAACTGGGTTTCCTTTTTAATGTGGTAAGCGGCGCTAAATGGAACTTCATGCCTTTAACTCCACTTGCCTTTTTCTTTTTCTTTTTTTTTTTTTTTTTTCCTGAAGGAAAGGACAACATTTTCAAAGTTCTTGGCTGAATTTCCTCTTGCAATTTTACTGCTTTTTACGGAACTTCTTAATGTGAAATTGGCTGATATAATTCAGCCAGAGGGGTCTGTCTGTCTATTTACATACATTAAACATGCGTATCATTCTTTACATTTTCCCCCCATTATTATACGTGCAGTGGAATGTAATAAATTGACACTCACCCAGGAACAGACAGAGCTGACAGTGAGTAAATGCCATGATTAGCATGTTATTGTTATAACTTTGCAGTTCCTTCCTGATTAGTTAAAATATATGTTGAATGGCTATGAAATTATTTTTAAATCTGTGCTAAGCATTGCTCGATATTTTATAACAGCCAGAGTGGGAGAGCGAGGCAGGATGAAGAATGAAAGGTTGGCACTCAGAAATTCAGCAAACCCGCTGTTTTCATGGTAACTATTCTGAACAGGTGGATAAGTAAGCCAATTAAACAGACTTTAAGAACAAATTATGATAGTAATCCAT
>NW_009923595.1:3172-5680 GCF_000696875.1 Nestor notabilis
TGTAGAATCTGTTCCCCAGAGCTGCCTGAATAATGAAAATCTATTTTTGTATAATTTTATTGTTTTCCTATCTTCATTGAATGTTCAAAGGATCTTACTCTTTTTTCTTTTCTTCCCCCCCCTCCCCCCACCAAGAGGTGGATAGAGGGGAAAGAAGAGAGAGCTTTTTCCAGGTTTTTTGAAAAAGGGTGTGATCAGATGACAAAAGAAATGATTAACATGTAAGAACATATCTTCAAGCAAAACAAGTTTGCTAATGAAATTTTGTAACTATTTTAGAAAAAGATTTCTTTCTATTATAAGTTGAAAACATTCAATAAATTTATAGGTATGAATAAACAAAAGCTCAAAGTCATTGTAACAGAAATATTTTGACCAAAAAAGTGTCTGGCAAAAGCCAGTAAAGAAAGTGTGAAATATGAGAGGAACCAATAATAGACCATTTAGCTTTAGTGGAGGGCTCCGGTGATGTAGGGACTTTTCTCCAGTTTTGGAGAAAGTCTGTCCAAGGGTTGAGAGGACAGTGCCCCAGACCATCTGCTTGAGCTGGTTCAGCCCTCTCGTTGGCAGATCTTTCATTTCAGTGGCATAGCTTTAAAGTTAAGACAGGAGCTGACAAGTTTTGGGCTGTAACTAGTAGTCTCCAATACAGATCACCTCCTCTGCATGGTCTTGTTCAGTTATAAGCTGGCATTGACTAAAAAACACACTGAAGACTGACAAACATCACTATATTAAGGGGAGGGCAATAGTAAATTTATTCTTTTTCTTTCTTTTTCTTTTTAAATCTGGGACAGAAAAGACTTTTCTGGAATGATTTCAGGCCATTGTATAACAGCTCCAAGTTGCCATGTAGGGCTGCATTTGAACCGCTGACCTGAGAACAAAATAAATTATGTGTAGGCTGAGGTATGGAGATGGTGTGTGACAGAAGAATAGTGCTCAGAAATAGTTTTCATGTGATTCTGTATTCATTTAAGTAATGTAACTATTTAGCCAATTTATTCATTTGAAAAGTTCCTTTTTAACCATCCTAATACACTATTTAGCCTAAGATGGCCTTCATTAGTTTATTAGATATTCATCGAGAGAGATTTTAGCATAAATACAGTTCCAAAGAGGATTACCACCCAGGGAATCTATTCTTTTAACCTACTTATACAGCTATCAAGTATTTGTTGAAATGGACTTGTATTTACTTAGTCTCTTTAATGAAGTCTAGAAAATCTTTTCTGCAAAGGGAATATTGTTTTGTCAAAATTAGCTTACTTAAATAGTTTTCAAAGCAGTCTGAGAACAAAGATTTCAAAGCTACAGCTCCAGTCTAATATTTACTTTTTACACTGTACAGTAGTTTAGACTTGCCAGAAAAAGTGCACTTGCTTTTTTGTTTTGCTTTGTTTTGTTTTGTTTAAATTTCTCTGCTTCTAGTTGTGAGATATATATGTCATTTCTAGGGGTATGGAACTAATTGAGGAATATGTCCTGCCCTTGTTGAGGTGAACAGGGCAGATAAATAAAAACTCCATTGGACATAAATCTCCTCCACTAACATCAAAGAAACAGGATCCTGCTAAGTGTATTTGTATAATGCAGTAATTTATGCAAAAAGCAGCTTTTGTCAGCAATGCAACAAAGCAGCTTTGATAAATGTCCCCTAATTTATTGTCATGTATCTCAAATCAAAGTAAAACATTTACAGCCTGCATACTGAAGGAACCCAGGCCCAGGGTACTTAAAGAGTTTCTCTCCCTTTCCATCTCCCCCCCTTTTTTTTAAAAAAAAAAAAAAAAAGTACAAAAAGCTAAGTTGGGCAAAAGGTTAAAAAGGATCTGTTTGAATGCTAAGTACTTTATACAAATTATGGGGAAAAATAATAATGAAGCTGCTTAAAGAATGACAGAAAAGCCTGTACAAATTCAGATTAAAAAATCCGCTTAGCTTTTCTCTTATGGGTAGTGTTTGATGAATCATAATGTGGACACTAATTGTGTTTTTCAGGGACAATTCCAGTTTCTCAGGTTCTGAAGGAATAAAACAGTGACTGTTTGGAAACAGTGTTTCTCTTCCTGTCTAGCCTATGGATTCTTTTGAGAAGTCTCTTTCATATGCGTGGCACATTTTGGATGTCTGATCAAGTGTAAACTGTTGGGGGGAATTTTATTACTGACTTCAGGCACCACTGATGTGGCAATGGAGCTGTACCAAAGGGCTGATAGTACTTCTGTGGTGCAGAAACATGTTGACTTTTCTCCTTACTTCTTGGGAGAATTATTGGACCTACTGGTTTGACAGAGATATGCAGACTGCTTGGCCTTGCATCATTGTGCATTGCAAAAATATTGTACAAAGGGCTATTTTATAATTAAAGGGTATCATGAATGGATATGGCTGATAAGGCACAGTCTGAAATGAGCTTGGCATGATGGCTGTTGATGGTGTCAGATATAAGCCCTGGCATGGGCAAGCACGCAGGAGCTGCTGTGCCTGCAGCCAGCGGTTCAGCCC
>NW_009923595.1:5711-19887 GCF_000696875.1 Nestor notabilis
GTCCCCCCAGGAGCACTTCTCCAGCCAGCTGCTCTACCTCCAGCTGAGCACTGAGGTTTGCAGGGCCCTCTCTGCCAAGATTAAAACAGAAAATTCAGCTACCAATGTGCTCCTCACACCTGCAGGGCTGCTGCTGAGGTTACAGGAGCTAGACCAGGGAAGGTCTGAAATCAGCTTACTGGAAGGAGACAATAATGCCTATCAGTCAGATGGATAAATTAGAACTATGTGGGCTTCTCAGTCACCCACAATGTCTTTCAGCTAAAAAGACTGAAAGAGATATGGCTTCTCCTCAAGCCCCTTTGATATTTAGGGGGTGCGATAAATTCTGTTTCAGCAGAGATCTAGCATGGCTCCACATGTCATTTTGCTTCAGAAGTAGACAGCGTTTCTATGTTTTTTACTTAGAAAGCTCTGCTTATAATAAAACAAACATACAGCTTCAGGAGTATAATATCCTTTGAGTGGAGTTGTTTCAAAGCATTTTACAACCCATCTGGTAGACTGACTCTAACCATTAGGCATGTTCTTGGAGAAAATGCCTTATTCACACAGATAGTAGTATGGTTCTGGTACTGCAAACCAGAAGAATGAAACTGTGCAAAGCCAGGCCTGCTGCACCATAAAACAGAGACATGGAGTTCACTGAGAAAGTGAAAAGGAGCAGTAGTTAAAAAAAAGAGGCTTTTATTTTCTTTGTATAAAAGTTCTGCCTGCTGGGAATGAGTCTACCTCTCCCAGCACCAGCTCACCTCTTGAAAGAACATAAGTCATCTGTACTCTGGAGCAATTCATTGTAATTTCTTATGCATGTCTGTCTTTGTTGCTGCTATCATTAAGGCACATTATAAGTTAATATACAATGCTTTAAGTTAATATCATAATTACTAGGTTACAATTAAAATTTTGTTAAAGTATTCTGCAGCTACAGTCAATGAAATGAGAGCTGTTCATGTTAAAAGCATCAAAAATATGCTTAGCAAAGCTAATCATAATTATTATGAATGTACTGTTTGAATCACAGTAAAGCCCAGATGCCTTTGTCAGGTGTAAGGCTCAAGGGGATAGTCTCCAGGAGCAGGTGGTTTTAAAAAGCAAAAGACCAAAAGTCCCCAAACCACACAGCTAACACCATGGAAGACTCCATCATCATCAAAGGGTCAAGCAGAGTGTGATACAACGGTGCCAGGGCTGAAACAACAGCCCAAGTGAGGATATGATGTATATGTATATGTATGTGTATACCTATACATATATGTATGCATAGTAAATCATACGTGTATACATACATATATATTCATATACACATATACATCCCCGTGTGTGAGGGCTATATGAACACTATGTGTATATGCATGTGGAGGTATACATATATATACACACATACATATAGTGTATGTAGCTATGTGGCATATCGACTACGACTAAATAATAAAAGACAAGCAACCTGAGTGGCTGGCTGCCTCACAAATGCAGGACAAAACCTGGCTTGTCCCGAGAGGAATGGTGATGAGAGAGAGTAAGATTTCCCAAAGGACAGTGTCACCAGTGGCACTGGAGGCAGCCGGGCTGTGCTGTGTTGTGTAGTGGAGACCACTAAGCTGGAAAATGATCCCCAGCCTGTGCTTACTGCATCTTTCAGAACTTCCACTGAACCACCTTGACAATTTGGCCTCCTAACTGCCGCACACAGCGGCTTTCTGCCGGCAGTGTGGACCACTACTGCTACTGGGCACTGAAATCCCAGCACTGAGATGCTGGCCTGTGTGCAGCCAGTGGCAGACAGGCTGCAAGCCAGAGAGCAGGAAAGGGACACACCTCAACCATCTCACCGGACACACCACACAACACCCTGTGCTTCATGTGACATATCCCATTGCACATACTGCTAATTGATTTAATGAGTGAAAAATGATGTAAACCAATGCTTGACAAACACACATAAGCAGGAACAGGTTTTGAGGAATGTTATCTAAGTGCTGATATTCTGAGGGCAGGAGGAGACTAAACACAAAAAGAATGTTAAATGAGATCTTTTTCATTAATTTTATAAATAGAAATTAGAAATAGAAATAATAGAATAAAAATAGAAATAGAAATAGAAATAGAAATAGAAATAGAAATAGAAATAGAAATAGAAATAGAAATAGAAATAGAAATAGAAATAGAAATGAGAACAACACTCTTGGAGATAATGAAAAAAATCCTTGGCCATCTTAATTTACAACCAGTTGGAAAGGGAAGACGTTGCTCCCCACTGGTCGGAGGGCAGGAGGAGACTAAACACAAAAAGAATGTTAAATGAGATCTTTTTCATTAATTTTATAAATAGAAATTAGAAATAGAAATAATAGAATAAAAATAGAAATAGAAATAGAAATAGAAATAGAAATAGAAATAGAAATAGAAATAGAAATAGAAATAGAAATGAGAACAACACTCTTGGAGATAATGAAAAAAATCCTTGGCCATCTTAATTTACAACCAGTTGGAAAGGGAAGACGTTGCTCCCCACTGGTAGGTCAGGCAGGTGATGCAGTGGAGGTACCTCAGTGATGCCAGGCAGCTGCCAGCACCTCCGTGCCATCTCTTCAGGTCTTCATGTGATCCAAAGAACTGGCTACATGAACAACAAGGGCATTACATGCATGGGTTTAAAACACATTAGCTCCTAATTCTCCAAGGGGATGGTCACAAGTTTAAGTTTCATCCCCAGGTGTTGAATGTGGCTGTGGGACCTCAAAGAGCACAAGCAGCATTGGCCACTGCAGCCAGTGTGGGGAGAGGGGCAGTGAGACCTGGTGGGGTCTCACCATCTACATGGCTGGTGGGGATGGGTGAAGCAGGTCAAATCAAATATTAAAGTTCATACATCATAGGTGGCTTTCCTGACCTCGGATTCAGCTCTGCAGGTAGCAGCAGGAAACAGAAACTTAAGTAGGATGGGTGAACATAAAGAGTAAGATGAGAAATGTCCCTGTGAGACAGCCGAGAGGTATCTTGTGACCCAGCACCTGATTTATCAGCACCTGGCAATTTAAGACACAACAAGCAAATTCACCTCACATGTATCAACATCTGTGATGTAATATAAGATGCTCAGCTCATGGTTTGCACATCTGTCAGCCTCCAGTGAGCTTTCCAAAAGAGATCTGATGGGGCTGTTTAGATACACAATCTGGCCAGGATTCATGTAGACTAGAGACGTCAAAGGAAAGCCCTTAAAATGAAATTTAAAATTAAAATTAAATTAGAAAGAATGCCTATGTGGAAAAGAGACACAGTCAGCAGAGGTCTTTCGCAGGTATTTCACATTAAAAATACAGACTCTTACAGATATTGGTGAATGACTGCACAGATGCTCCCCTGACATGGGGTCAAGTGGTGGCCAGCGCTTGGAGTTCTGCAGCAAAGGGGACTTACACCCTCTTGTCAGTGTATGCTGCCTCTCACTCTCAGTATATGCTTTTTCTTCTTGCCTGTTGCATGAACTATTTCCATCTCTGAGCAAAGCGCCTGATCCCTGCCCTTCTTTGTCACCTCACCAAGAGCCCCCAGCCATGGTGCTGGAGATCTTGGCTGGAGATCTGCCCCAAGGGCTGGAGATATGTCAGTGTGCGCCCGTTTGTGCTTCACCTCCATGAGTGGGTGATGCTGGTCTGCCACCAGAAGCTTTTGTAGCTTGAATTCTGAATGGTAAAAGTGGTTAAAACACTGATTTCAAGAAAGGAGAAGTCTTCCTTAAATACAACATATCTTTAACTTAAATAAGTGAAATCATGAAAGCTTCCCCTGTTCCGCGTTTCCTTTTCACATCGATAAAAGCTTTCCAGACTCAGCTAGCAACCACTCACCTTCTCTTTCTTCTCAGTATGCCAAGAAAAACACAAATTACAATTTCACTTTCCCCATTACTTGCTAACATTTCAGGTAGGCAGATGTGTTTAGCAGCAAATCTTCAAATACAGAATCTATATATTAAACTAATCAGCTGCAGGCTATCTGTTCAGGAGGCAAAGCCTAGCCAAGGTGTGCCATTCAGCAGTGGTGCAGCACGCAGGGATACCTAGGTGAGAGGAAGGGCAGTGAGCATTGCACCCTGCCTGCACCAGCCTCCCTCCAGCCATGGCCACTTAAAATAATGCTAGTGCTTGGTATTGACTGGAGCTGGTGATGAAATTTTATCCCAATACTTTTAAAGCAGAGACAGCTGTGAGTAGTTGTTAAATAGACACAAACAAGAGCTCGGTCCAAAATATGCATGTTCAACATAGTGCTTTATATATAAGTTGTGCTACGAGACCACAAAAATGAAGAAACCAAAACATATTAATTGTCTGAAATAGAAACACTCTCTTTTTAAAGGAAGGCACCCTTTTTAGATGTCTTACTTAAGTGTCACATTGATTTTTTAAATCTCCGAAGTCCCTTTATCTCAGTGCACTTATTTTATGAGACTTAGATTTTGACACATGGTTTTGGTTTATTATGTAATGCTTCAATAACTAAATGCAAATTACCAATAACGACCTTTTTAATTTGAAACATAACTTGACCAAAATCAAACTTTTCTGGAAAGAGGTCTTTTCCTTCTAAAGTTTGTCTTATTTCACAGATTAGTTTCAGTGTCTGACACACACACACGTTTCAAAGAAGTTTACATTTAATGTGAGTAGGACAAGTAAAAAAAAACCCAAAACAACCCCAGATCAACATCCTCCCCTCAATCTTGGAATGTGTCATTAAAACCACATGGATTTTAAATTCTTATACAGAAAATTGCATTAACAGATTTTGACCTCAAGACTAAGCCAAGCTACATGTGTTAAGGGCCAAGCATCTCTGCTCTGATCCACAGGACTGTTCCTGCATACTGACTAAATAAATGCAGCTTACTGATGTAATAGCATCCTGCATATGTCTCATATTAATGGTATTTTCCTAATAGTAACAGCATTAAAAGCCTGCCTACTTTACTATTGAGTTACCCTATTTAGGATAATTTGCCCAGAAAGACTATCCTTGAGCATGTGAATAAGCATATCATTTTATAACACTTAAAATATCAAAACGAAAGCAAGCTGACAGTGTGATTCCAGAACTGGTATTTTTCCACTAAAAAGGAAAAAATCTGTTGTGTTTCTCAAATAATTTATTATCTGGATTTTTGTTTTATTTTCCACATGGAATTGATGAAGAAAAAATACTTTTTTTCTTTTCTCCCCCTAAAGAAAGTTTGTAAGAGTGGAAATTCACACATGGAAAACAAATGAGCACCGGGAAACACTCCTTGTAGCTAATGGCTACTTGGTATGTCGCCAGAATTCATACAGATCCTTAAAATCAAGTGAATTATGCTCACAGTGATAGCTCCCTTTCCTGGTGTCCCACAACAACCACCGAATGGCAGAGCAAAGCTGAACTGCCACATTCAATTTTCACCTCCCCATTCCTTTCAATTAACTACATTTGTTTGCTGCGGAAGGGCTGATGCATATTTTATTGTATGGAAGGCAGGATTCAGCTAACTCCCCTCTCAGATGTACTCACAGTGTCAGGGCTACGTGTGCTCTCATCACATCCTGCACACTCTGATACTGGGAGAGCTGGTCAGGGGCTTCTGAAGGTTCATCCAAACCACTTTGTTGGGTCGAAAAATAAGTCAATGATGGAAGTGTAAGCAATCAGACGCGTGCATCTCCTTTAAACAGACCACTAATGGACAACGGAGAGAATACAGGCTTTCAAAGGAGTACAAAACCCAGCAGCGTTCCTCTCCTGTTCTGTTCATGTGATAAGAGATCATACACTCTAATACCTCTTGAACACACAGGTTAAGAAACCTGCCAATCATCACACAACAGATTAAATAACTGGTGAATTATGTGCTCGAAAAAGTAGGATGGATTACACAGATATTTGTTAAGACTATGATAAATATTTATAAACAATCTTCCTTGCAGAACATGTCTCTGTCATTCATTTCCCTGCAATAAAAAACCTGGAACAATGGAACTAATGACTACATTGTTCCAAAGTTAAGTAGTATATCTAATAAGGAAAATAATCAGATGAGCCAAATTCTTTATGAACACAACAGTGAAGCAATTAAAATAAATGTGATTTTCCAGATCAAAACTTCTGGCTGTTAATTGCTATATGGCACCTATCCTAGTTATATGAGTTTCCCTTGCAGCTGTTTTTATTTCATGATACATTCTGAAATCCCAGGAGCCTAGTGCTGGGATCTGCCATACAGACAGTTAGCCTGAAAACCAGGATACTTATGGAGTGTTTATAATCTGGGTAGATGAACTCTTAAGACAGGCCTTTGAGAACAAGCACTTTCTTGCCATTTGCATTTTGTTTGCAATGTGTTTCCAATGATGATAATTTATTGATGCATACTTCTTAAGCTGGGGTATGTGGGTTTGCTGCCATATGCAGGCAAGTTCAGGATGCTGAGGGATGGGAGCAAGGAGGTGTCCCCTCCTGCCCGGCACTGAGCACATGAGTATGGGGTCTGTGAGACAAATAATACAAACACAATTCAGTGTTTCTCTTATCTTGCTTGTTCTCTAATGCTCTGTATCAGACAGCTTCTCTTGGGTTTTATTTTTGTGCAGTTTCTGCCATTTATGGGTGCTGAGCTCAGGAGAGGTGTGGCAGGACGGTTGCAGCCTCTGAAGGGCCAGCGAGCTGATTTAACCTGCAACACAGCACCCTTGAGCTGAAAGTGCATACTGGAATCCTGGCATATTGCAGCCAGTTTATTTGAAGTTGTATTTTAGTATCTGTGGGTTATTAATGAGATTAAATAACTCAGTTACAGGGAATGACAAATGCAGTTTGTCCAACATTAAGCAGATATTGGCATCCTTAGGTGCAACTCAGGAGTTGGTGATCTCAGCTATTGAACAAGCTAAAGCCATGAGCAATATGATATTGATTAGACAATGGGTATTGTATTTACCACATAGTTTTATTGGGTGAGGCTTCATGCAATGTGTTTTTATTTGGGAAACTTAAGGAAGATAATTAAAAATGTTGTAAGGAGAAACTAGCAGCCTTCGTGCTTTTCTTTTTAAAGGCTACAGATGTCTTGTCTTTTTCTTTAAAGCTGCATGTGCTCCCTCCTTACCTTCCAAAAGATCAAGGGTAATAATAATAACAATAATAATACAGTATCCTGGAATTTTTTTACATGCCTCAAGAGAACTTTAATTTTTTCCAGAAACTGTTTTCTGATAATAGCCGCCTCTTCTACTTTTCCCTTTACTCTGCCTGTGGTGCCTGAATTAAAATGGAATTTTTGAATGTGGGGCCTTTTCTGTAGAAAACACTTCTCTTGCTATCTGAAACCATGCAGAACTCAGCTGTCCAGCCAGTTTTTACCTCCATTATGTGCCCTCTGTACAATTCCTGCTTTTCCCTTGCCATTGCCAGGCAGTACTGATGCCAGCACTCATTTTTGCTCTTACAAACAACATAAGGTGGTTAAAACTTGAGCTTTAACTCAAGTTAGCCTCAGTTCAAACTGAGGTCCTGGGAAGGGCCTGCATTGTCAGTGTGGGTCAAAGGATCCCTGTGTGACTTTGAGGCCATGTCTTATGCCTTGCAGCACTGTGGCACCTCATGCCACAGCCGAACTGGCTGTGCAATACTCAGTGCTTCCCACCTCCAGCGGATGTGGTTACATCAGGATCCAAGGCAGCCTTATAACCAGACTAAGCTTTATGCTGACGGCCACTGTGATGCTTCAGTTATTCTTCTTTACATCTTTTTGTCTTCTGGATCCCAACTGGAAGAGCTCACCCACTGCCAAACCCACACACACTGGGAGAAGGGAAGGTAGGGATGTGGCACTGAAAAGTCAGCTAGGCATCAGCCAGCAGCATGCCGAGGTGAGACCAGATGCCAACCAAGGGGGTAACCTGCTCAGGGTTTGATGAATAGGTAAACAAAAAGACATATCTAGGGTTGGATAACACCCCTGAAGAAGGGAAGCTACGGCACAGAAGCAAGTGCAGAAAATAAAGGGTGCTAGGGAGCAGCTTTTCCCACTGCAATCACTGTTTGAAGTTGCGAGGCTGGTGATGCTCGCCAAGGGCCAGGGTTGCACATGTCTGAGGAGCAGCTGGACAGCATGTTTGTAATCAGCTTTCTGGCTGGTGGTTAGGATTGAGTTACTGTTTGCTTACAGACACCGGCAGCTTCTGGAGTCACAGCCACGCAGTGAAAGTGGCAGTGCCAGGCATTCGCCTCTTGGAAAGGGGAAGCCTCACACAGAGGGAGAGAACCATAAAGATTTTCCAAGTCAATTTTAAAGTGGTTTTGTATTGAACAGTGCTCATAAGCTAGTAAGTCCCCGATTTATCCAGACAGTAGAAGCTGTAGCTTAGGTAATGCTTTGTACTTCGCACTTCCATAACATACACATACTTCAAGTCCCTGGTACTGCAAATTGTGAGACAGTATCTGGGCAGCAACCAGGATCTCCCTTCTGCTCAGACCCTGCATGCTGCAGGCAGGCTGTGGGTGAGCAGAGGGCAGTCCTGCCCCCACCTGGGATGGCAGGACGCTCTGCAGGCTGTGTGAAGCCCAGCTTGGTGTGCATCATGAAGAGGATGTCTTCTTGATTCGTCACATCCGCAATCATCTCAACCCACCATCTGAAACATCCCTGGAAAATATTCCCTATTTTGATCTTTCTCCCATTTCTCCCATCAATTGCATTCCCTTTATCTGAGGGCTTTTTTTTTTGTTTGCTTTTATTCTTTTTTAATCCCACAGCCCTGTCGTGTTTGCCAGCCCCAACATCACGTTCCTCTCTTTCATCAGAAGACTGACTCATAGCATCTTTCAAATTGAACTTGCTTTTTGTTTCCGTGGGACTCTGGCCCAAGCAACACAACACACAAGGCACCCGCCCAGACTCGACACACAGAGAGGCATCCGCCCAACATGGGGGTGAAATGGGACCCATATTTTCACTATCATCTTTGTCCCTGGGGATTTTACCATACTGAGACTATTGTACCCACATTTAGGTGTGATAACTTATCATTTCCCCTCCCTCCATGGGCGACTGCTGCTCTCCAACTCTCCAGGCTTCCGGCCATAGGGCTTTTAATTCTTTTTCCCAGCCCAGTCTATCCCTGATGCATGGGTGCCACTGCCAGCTCAGGTTCCCATTTGTAAGGCAGCTCCTCACAGCTGCCTCCCCTCTCAAACCTGGTGCTTTCCAGGTCTGGGTGTGCAAGGAGAGACACAAAGCAGGATGTGTGGAGTGCCTGGAGAGGTGGGTGAACAGCTTCCGGACCTACATTCAGAGCAGCCTCTCCATCTGCACCATGTCACAGGGATACAAAATGGCACTACAAAATGGCAGTTGTACTCCTCCTCATTAATTCATGCCTGAGCAAGAGCGTTATTTGGGGCTTAAGTCAGATTCTTCTAAGTAGGTCACAATTCTTCAAGTCACACATTCCTGCCTCTGACTTTGCAGAAACATGGATTCTTAGTATCTCCAAATTTGTGTAACACCTCAGGTGCCCTCTTATCAGCTTCATCAGCTCATCAAATGAATCCACAAAACAAACAGTTACTAAGTTGCTGCCTGCATAGGGTTCAGATTTGGAAAATTTCCTCTGCCTTGGGTGGCAGCCACTTCTCTGTCTGATTCGCATGGTTGATTTTTCCCATTTTAATGATGCTACACTGTTAGCCCAGGTAAAAGGATGTATCCTGCATCTCCTCTGGTCAGTTGCATCAATGAGAGAATAAAAGGCGGCAAAGATGGCCAGGAAACTGCAGTCCATATGGGGTTCACTTTCCAAAACAGATGCAGCGCAGTCCATGCTATAAAACAGAATTAATTTTCTCCACATAGAGATCAATTCCCCAGATCATCACAGCATGTGTTAGACATTAGTCCTTTTCTTTTGTATAGCGCTATAAGGGGTTTGGGACACCCAGTGATACAGAGGGAGATAAAAGAATGCAATGAAATATAGAGTAGAAGAGACTACAACACATTACATTAGTAGAGACTACAGCACATTACATCATGATACAAGGATGGCATAGAGCTCTTCACTGGCCTGGCAGGATATGGGTTAATGATATTTATGCATGGTAGTTCAGATAGCTCACACCCCCTCACCTTCCTGTTGTTGGAAATTATGGTGACCTGCTTGTTTCAAGCCAAAAGAAAGAAAGAAAATAAGAGAAAGAGGGAAAGATGTTTTAGTCCCCTCAATGGAGGGATGAGTCTGACCTTTAAAAATACTAGTGGCAAGTATGAGCCAAGCAAACACCATATCTCTCAGTTGACTTGCAGGTAAATATGATTTTGAGCAAAGTTGTTTGGCTACAATTAGAAAATAGATGTTTGGACATTCACCTGCATCACAATCCCAGATATTTGTTCTTCCTCAACTGCCACTTTAGTGTGCAGTGGTAAAATGCTGGAGCTGGATCGCAGCTTGTTTCTGTGGTCACCTCTGCATCACTGAAATGAGTCAAAGTGTTATTTTACAATGGAATACAGGATGCCAGCAGGCTTTAATGTTTTATTTTTCTTTCTGTGAAGTTATTTTTCACTTCCTCTGCTGAAAACAAACAAAATATTAAATGTCTAACTGAACAGACTCTTGAAAAAGCCCAATAGGAAGGTTGAGCACATGAACTTCTGTGAAGCAAATGCCTTTGTTTCCAAATAGTCCAGTGATAGCAAATATTTATTGACATTTTCCTTCCACAAGGGCGTTAACAATTATAATTTGCTAGTACGTACATCATGAGTACTTTCAGATTCTGAACAGAACATCTGTTGGTCAAAGATGAAAAAGCCTTGGAAAAAAAAAAAAAGATTTATTTTTCCAGGGCTATGAATCTAACAGCATCACAAATTATCGCTAGGAAAACATTTCAAAAGCCTGAACTTGCACTTATGGAAAAAGGAACACAGATAGGGGAAACAGATAAATATGCGTTGTGTTAGTAGTCTTTGTTTTCTGAAATGATATATTGTTCCGGAGAAGCAGTTAACAAACAAATTATTGTCTGTGTCCAATAGAGCTAGATCTTTGGTCCCACTGAACAGATGTTGAGGTGAAGCAGATTAAAGCTTAATTCACAATAGGGCTGTACCACAGGAAAGGTGCCCTAAGTTTATCTATTGTTAAATAATATAATTTATTGTCTTAGAGGGCCATGGAACAATTTCTGTTCCTTTTCTACTTTTTGAATAAAGATTTATAACATAGATAATCCCCAATTTTAGATATTTGCTGCAGGTTACATTTGAAATAATTTCCCAAAAGACTGATAACCCCTTTTTTCCCTTAACCACAGTCAAACCAGTGAACTAATATGATGCCTGCTTCAAATAAATGTATTTGCTGCCTCTGTGCATGATAAGTTTTCATTTAGTCTATGATCAGCTGACAGTATGCAAGTTTGCAGATACCAGTAATTGAATACAGATAACCTTGGTTGTTGACCTATGCAGAGCCATGACTGTCTAGTTTCCATTGTTTCTGCTTTTTCTAGTTGACACAAAACTGATGTGGGCTGAATTTATATATTAGCCATCCATTATAGTGGGAATTGCTTATCGTTATGGATGGATATTGCAATAAGTTTCTATTTATTTAACCTAATAAGACAGAAAAAGATGAACCTGATTGGGCCAATTCAGGATCAGATTTAACCCTTAGCAACCTAGTTAGTTTCTGCATGGATAGCAGGGCATAAGAAGAACGTCTACCTTATTTCCATTTTTGACAAATTGATACTCTTTTTGGTTGGAAGAATTATTCTTTTCTAGCAAAGAATGCCATGAAATATTGAAAAACTGCTTTAAGATGAGGACACAAGCAGTGTTGGGTATCCAAATCCTCTTGGCTTCTGATAGCAGTAGACAACTAATTCTCTTAGACTTTGTGCAGAGCCCAGCTTGAAAAGACTATAAGGTAGAGTTTGCCAAGAGATGAAGAGGACAGTGGCAGTGTAGTCCCTATGAGAACTACCTGCTATACACAGCATGGGTTTCAAATCACATACCAGAAGCTGCTCTCCTGCAGGTTGCAGCTGTCTCCAACCTTGTCTACACTAGGGTGAGGATGAGACTCCTTCGGTTGATTGCAATGGTTATGACTAGCTTGGTTTTAATTTCACCCTGGCTGCAATTAGTTGTGCAAGTTTCCAGTTACCTATAAGCTTACTTAGGTCTAGAATGAAAATCCGGGTTTACAAATACAATGTGAAATATAGTAACCTGCTTACATGATGGTATGCTACTGCAGCCTAGGAATGACTGACCCAGTGGCTGCAGAAGGGCAGCAATGAAACAAGAGAGCCATCTTTTCTTTTCAACTATTAAGCTCTGGCCCTACTGACACTGATGGCAAAACTTCAAGGCAACCGATTGCCTGGTGTTGGTGGCATTGTGGGCAGTTTTTTCCACCTGAGGGGAAGAGAAGAAATCCTTCCTTAAATCCCAATGGAGCAGCCACTGGACTTTTCAAGGGAAGTGTTCATTAAGTGTGGGCTCACAACCTGGCTATTGAGCCCCTTGCAGAACCTTTATGTACCAGCTATTCAGGCCTTTGCTAATGTTATGCACCAGAACTCATATGAGGTTTGTTCAAGACCATGAAAGCAAAATAGCCAGCTGGAATCCTGATCACCTTGTGGAATACAGTGAAGCACATGGAAATGTGATACTGCTGCTCATATTGAAATGTCTGCTTTTAGCCCTTTTCATAGCAGCGAGAGTGAGTAACATGAAGTCCCACTAAGGCTGAATTCTGTTTTTGTTCAACTGCAGTGTCAGTCAAGTTAGCTAAACTGAGCTGGATTTCAAAATGGCTTTCACCCCCTCCTGTAAATGGTTTTCTTTGCAAATCCAGTTTTAAAAATCTAGGGAGCCATGAAAAGGAAACTCTTAAACATTCCTTTCAGCCACCTTTCTGAACTGTGTCAGCTAGCTCACAGATCTTTGGCTGTGAAGATGGACACTGGGAAGCTGTGGGAATGCAGTGCACAGTAAGGTGTCGCATTCCTCTTCTGTGTGCATTTAAGGTTGAGAGATGCCTAGAAGTATCAAATACTTTAGCGAATAGACCTTTTACTTCTAGAAAGCAAATTTTTCCCCATCCCCTGCCCCCACACACACTGCTGCCTTCAAGGAGTAATGAGCACAAGGTCAACACGGTCTTTTTACAGACATTTGCTTTCTTTGGAGATCCAAGACCCACGAAAAAGAAAATTAAATCGCCTCCTAGAGCACGGGTATATTTATTTCTTTGAAGTAAATCAAGCCATGCTGCCAAACAATGATTAGAGACCCATTAATAGGTTAATCATTATAACTGCAATAGTGTCATGGCACCTGACTCTCAGTACCTCTGCCAACATCCTTTGTCAAGTTGTGGGTTTGAAATGGTGTTCATTACTTTCCCACAATGAGTAAAATGTTTTCAGTTTGGTCACAAGTGCATTACTTGGATCAAACAGAAATGTTGCTGCTTCCATGAACCTTTCCTGAACTCCGATAATCAAACTCTTGGCTGCTTTTTCTGTGACCTGGCTACTAGTGCACCAAATGCAACTGCTCATCCTGCTGAGTTTTATAGTTTTAGGAACAGGCAACTATGACAAATGAACTTCCTTTCATCTTAGGAAAGGGCATGGCAATAGATCCATTGAAAATGGAAAGTGTGAAAGAGCTTCCTCATGTAAACTGTGCTAAAATAGAGCTGAATTCCCCAGTGCACATTTCAGATTGAGGAGGGGATGCATATATTCCTAGCATATATTCCTATATTCCTAAGATATCTGAAGATAGCCCGTGTTTAATTGCTATGTTTTGTTTAGAAACATAATTAAGCAGGAGCTACACCCTTTGCAATACAGTATTATCATCTACTTAACACCAGTTGATTAAGCCGTGACAGTTGTAAAACCGTAAACAGATTATTAATAACAAAACCTATAAACAGGATGTTTGGGTAAGTGGGATATTGTATCTGATTTAAACCTCAGACTCTGAGAAATTCATACCGTCATGACACTGCAGTAAAACACTGCAACACCACAACTTTTCAACCATATCTAAAAGGCCAATTTAGGTTTATTCCCATTCACAGCTTATGGCCATGGTTCAGCA
>NW_009923595.1:22418-37418 GCF_000696875.1 Nestor notabilis
ACTGCCCATCTGAAAAGTGGAGAGTTTTCTGACTGCTGCCAGAGCTACGGACCACAGAAGTGTTTCAGTCCAAAAAACGCACTGAAACATGTGGTTAACTTGCAGTGGCACTGAGCCAAAGGGACCCAAACTTTGCTGAAGTTCTGACTTCACCCCTGTCCTGTGTTAGCACAGAAGTCCACAAAATAGCCTCCACTTACTCCTTCCCGGTGCCACCAATCCCGATGACCTTCTATCTGTTCCTCCATAGAGGAGGCAAGCACGCTGCCACCTGTGGTCGCCATGGAAACGACATGATTTGCTGACTATTCTTTCCTTGATGCATGTTAAGGACTACTGGCAAGAGGGGGGACACCTGAGCCAAGGTGAGCTGATCAGACAGTCTTCGACTAGTTGAGATAACTCTTAAATTTTAATCAGCGCACTTTCTTATTTGCTGCCAAAAAGAATTTAGATGATGAATAAATGCATGTGTAGTGTATGCATGGCTGTAATTCAGCCGTGGCCACAGACTTTGCCAATACTACATGCAGCAGGAAAAAATTATTTATTACCTTTAGTATATGATAATAAGTCTCTTTTTCTCATGCTAAAATCTGGTTTGAGCTAGGCTGGAACTTTAGAAAAGGTATCAAAAGGAAATTAATGCTCACGATAGGCACCAAAGCAAAGATGATCTCAGCAACTTAACACGCAATGTCACCAGGGTCAGTGGGTGAACCTGATTTCCCTTCTGCTTCTTGAAATGCTTTACCTGGAACCTGATAGAAGCCTCTGCTCTAAATTGCTAGCCCTTCCATATCAAAGGAAAAGGGGATGATGGGGAGGCTCTGGGGACCTGCACCCAAGCAACAGGGGCTGATGTGCATCAGGTGGGTGCAGGCCATGAGGTCCAGGACAGAGCCTGGCACATGAAAAGGGTTATTTCACAAGTTCAGTGTGCTCTATCAGAGATCATCCTGCCATATAAAATAGGCCTCTCTTAATTACATTTAGTGTTTCACTACATTCCCATGTTAATATAGTACATAGGTGTGGTCTGGAGTCATCTGGAGCCCAGAGGTGAGAGCTCAGGGGCTCAACAAATGAAACGTTAGAGCTCAGGTTTTTGGCAACAACACATAAAAAACAACAAACCAACACCAAACCCCTCCAGTCTGAGTTTTGGTCCACCTCTGATGCACTGATCATAAGAAAACCCTGCTCTGCAGTTCTATGACTATAAATAGTCAAATACAGAATAGCAAATAAAAGTGAAGGCAAACTAACCCACTATCATTACTCCATGTACACCTACTGAAAGGGTATAAATCAGAAAACAAGTTTGCAATGTATCAGCCTAATGAAAACAAACATTCTGGGTGGGTTGTTGCATTTTTCCAGTGAATAGTGGAACAGCAAAAATGCAGTTTGCAGGTGAACTAAATTAGCCACCCAATCAGCTGTCTTTGGACAGAAAGGGGGACGAGGAGGAACTGGGCACATTTGTATGAAATAGAAAAATATATGGGAGACTATTCTGACTTTATTTTGAAGATACACTACTGTTTTAAAATGACTTAGTATTTGTAACTACCTATTAGCCTATATAGATACCTACAGATATGCATGTTTCATTCATAAAGATGGATCTGAACAAGCTGAACAACAGAGTGACACTTTTATGCCAGGTAAGGTGAAAAATAAGAGGTGGGTGCAAGATGCCCAGGGCACAGCTGCAGGCAGCTCCGGGTACCTCAGCCCAAAAGTCTACTGGGATGGATCCAGACAGAGGGGTCACCCACTGGGGTCTTACCCCCTGCAGCTCCCCAGGTGTGCAAAGCGGGCCCTCACCCCAGTAAGTGTGCACCTATGCCCTACATCTAAGAATGATGGCATGGGGAAGGATAAGGAGGAGGAAGAGATGTAACATGCCCAGCCCAGAGATTAGATCTGAGGGAACCTTCAGCTCTGACCTCCTAATTCTACGTTCTATCTGTCCTTGCACCTCATTACTCGTTCGACTGTTGGGTCTGGACTCCAGCTTGCTGGATTAAGGACTGCAAGTTTATGTAAAAGGAAACAAAATAAAACCGCACCAGTTTTCCTCATTACTAGCAGCCATCAGGATGGCTGGTTCTGCCGGACCACACAGGGAGCAGAGGCAGTGCCACACTGACAATTAACTCGCCCGTCAGTGTGGGCTGGGAGCACCGCAGGGTTTGGATGCTCAGAGAATTTTTCAGTCCTAACAAGGAGCTGGGCTATCATTCCAAGGCACAGTTCTATAGCGTGTTACTCTGCCCTAAACCCCATGGAGCCAAGCCCTGTTCCAGGCTGCCTGGAGGTGTGCAGCCCCCCAGTTCTGCAGGGGCTCTTGGAGAGAGGAGATGTTGGAACATGTGGGTACGTGCTGCTACCAGCTAGGCTGCACACCTACACCTTGCTGGGGGATATTCACCCATTACATGGTGGCTGGGGGTCCAGCCGGGGTACCAAAGAACCTCAGCTGTCTCCAGGAAGTGGGCTGATGTTGGTCTGAAACACCACAGCAAGGAACTGGCCATCAGGGCTGTGGTGGAGGGTGCTGGTGCGGGATGGATGGCCCTATGTGCAAAGAAACAGGGATGGGATTTTACATTCCTTCTGTTTCATCTGAAGGGACAAACAGGCTCTTTTGGGGCTGTCTGGCTACATTTTGCATTCTTTTTTCCAGACTTGAGTTTATGGGTATTGCTGAGACAAATAATTCTCTCCTTCTGGTCAAAAATAGGGAAATTTTTAGGCGTAAAATGCAGCTCAGCTGTGACCCATCAAGTACCTCATGCTGCTGATACTTTGTCAGGTAATCAAGTTACACAATTTGACTGTACAAAAGTAACAGATGCAGTTTAATTCACTAAAAATGTTTAAGCCTAAGAAGTGGCTTAAAACATTTACAGGCATCTTTGAAATTAGAATGTGTGAAAAATGACATTTATGCATGGAAGAATTTGAACTTATTCAAGACCTTTGCAGGCTCCATGTATGTAGGCAAATGCAGAGATGGGACTGTATGATGGATTTTTTGGGGTACGTGGACATGAAACTATGAGCACATAAAGGCAGACATTCAGGTTTAATTTTTAAATCCTGGACATAACTATAGTCTTTTTTTCTTACATTGTGCTCTTCCCCAGCACTGACCAGCTGGGGACAGGAGGCAGAAAGGTAAGGCTGTACCACCAGAAGGTGTGCATCAGTTCATCACCGTTCTGTGATTATATTCCTATGTCTCCACTTAAATAAAGCTGTAACTCCCTCAATAAGAAGTCCTCGCATGTTGACTGCCTTTAGAAATGCCTCTCTGCTTGGTCTCATGGGGAAGGTGGAAGCACTTGTGTGGATGCAAGTGAAATAGCCGTATGGATGTATTATGCTGTTGCACTGTGACTTTGTTTAAAGCTCAGACTAAGTTGCTGTATCTTATTCTATTTCTAGGAAGGTGATATCATATCACTGATGATAAGAAAATCTTTAACTAGCTCTGATTATAGCTTTAACTGTGGGTAGCTCATAACCTGCATTCAGGGAGTGAGGTCCTCAAGGTGTGCAAGCACTGAGCAAAGATTAACATACACACACACAGACATTAGCATCCCTGCATCTAAATGCATGTAAAAAGTGTCTTGGCACATGGCTGAACTTGTCTGTAAGGCCCACGCAGACCTAGGCACCTACCTCTGGTTGATGCTAACCACAAAATGTGATTCTACATGTGCACATAACGTAGAGCTTTATTTTCCTCTAGGAAGGTTTTGTGTCATTTCCCCACTGAATGGTTCAAGCTTAGCTCAGTGACTAGCTGTGCTGCTGCTACAGCTGTTCAGCCTCTCATATGCCTTCAGGCTTTCATTCCAAGAGCACTTCTGGTGCCAGAGGGTTTTGGCAACAGTTATAATGTGAATTATTATTTCCATTGAGGAAACCATTGGTGATAACATTGGTGATGAGAAGGTACGCATGGTGTAAGCCACAGCTTGCTGAAGGCATTAGACCATTAGGGTATGCAAGGATGGGCTCGAGGTACTGCTAGTGAGGAAGCTGCTCCGCAAATGAAATAATGGCATGTTAGTGGGGAAGTGAATATGCTAAACAGAGTTTAACCCCTAAGCTGCCCCCTGTGAATAAAATGTTTCCAGAAGCCTTAACAGACTTGGCCTGAGCTAGGTATTCACTGAGCTAATGAAAACATTATATCCCCTCTGTCTAACCAACCTGATGTATTCACCAAGCATTGCAGTGAAAGGAGACATGTGTTTTGGCCACTTTTGTTGCCAAGTTGCCTAATACCAATGTGGACATTATAAACTCAAGCAGTATTTAAGGTGCTGTGATCTTAAACTTTATTTTCTTACACAGCTGCCCAAGCCAGCTTACATGCTGATCAGTATCTGCTGCAGCCTGGGAATAATCTGGCCCCAGCTCCTTGGGCAGGGAAGTAAATCCCTACTGACATCAATGAACTGAAAAATTCTGAAGCCTGGCAGTGACAAAGGGAATAGTGAATGAGAGCAGTATTTCTTTATATTGATCTACCTTTCCTGCTCATCTACTAATAACATTGGCTGTTTAGCCTCCATAATAAGCTGTGATAGGTGCTTACGCTGTTACTAGCTTTCCCGTTCTCCAGTAATTGCCAGTATGCAGGAACCAAGAAGTCCCCAGATAAAGGAGCTAGCTAGAACCACATAAAATTAAGTGTATTAATATTTTTAAAGCTTGAAATTCAATCTCCCTCTTGTATGACAGGTTTAGATCTTGATTTTATGCCCAAGAATTTCCCCACACACTATTTAAAGAGCCTTCAAGCCAATCTGCCAGTCACAGGGGAACACACAGGAAGGGAACTCCCCGATGTCCCTATTCTGGGTTTCCGCAGCTACATGGGGAATCCAGGGAGACACCAATGCCTTCGTCTCAGCTTTCCTTACCCTTTTAAGGGAACTGGAGTTTAGTTTGCTGTTTATATTTCCACTTTTACTGGTACTTTTTGAACTTGTGCTATGTATCATTAAAGGTAGTAGTAAATAGTAGTAAAATTCCAAAAGTAAATACTACTTGTCAATTTACTTTTGAGAATTAACACATTTTAAAAATATGGGACTGCTTCTGAGAATCATCTAAATACAGGATGATTCCACAGTCTCAAGAAAGCGAAGAGAATGAAAAGTGGGTACAACAGAGGTTTATAAGATCAACAGTGTCATGGAAAAAATGATTTAGAACAACAACTTAAGAACTCAGTGCATGTTCACACAATGTACAGTGAAACTGTAATTCAATGCCCCAGGATGTTGTGGGTACCAAAAGTGTACATGGTCTTTAAAAGTGATTATGCAAAGTAATAGATGGTGAGGTGGAATAAAAAAAAAATCTATCAAGGGCTATAAAAAGCAATCAAGACACCAGCTCTGGCTCAGCTCATCACAGCTGCTGGATGGAGAAAGCTGGGATGCTGTGCTATGGAAGCAGCAGCATCTGGATACCTTCATCTGGCCTCTTTGCTAAGTGTCTGCTGCTGTTGGAGCAGGAACAATACCTTCTCTAGACAGGACATTTGCTCTGATCCTTGTACAGCTGTTCTCCTACAGAGTAGGCTCAGGTTCAGCTAAAAAATAACAATAAGAAAACCAGAGAAGCAGGGATATATACCATAGTAACAGATTCTGTGCCTGCTCTTCTGACAAGGGAAGATGTATGTTTGTCCTGAGTGAGAAGATGATGTTAATCATACCTTGAAGGTGACTGCCTACCTTGAAGGTGACCTGTACTGTGGAGTTTAGCATGAGATCCTTCTGCAGGAATCCTTAACATTCATAACAAGCTACTTGTTCTTTACTGCAGGAGAAACCAGTGCAACAAGTTAGAGTTCTTTGGAAGATTCTAACCTTTAATTTCTTTTAATTTGATAAAACAATCAAGAAATAGTTCCACATGAAGACTGAGACGCTATTAAAACGTTAAGCTCTAAAGCAACTAAAAAGTATTTTCTAGCAAAATACAATTTTATCAAAAGTTAAGATGTGCTGTGTGATGGACTTACCTGTGTTGGGTAACTCTGAGCCCTCGAGGACCTACTTGTGCCAAGCATTGTATAGACAAAAGTGAGACAGAGAGGCAAGCATTTGCTGGGCACCAAACTGCAATGCTTTAACTAAAATCTTTCCTTCCCAAAGCACTCACATGCCCGGAAATCAGGCAGCTGAGGGAGGCTGAACCACCAGTGCCTTAGCATTTGTGGCTTGCCTATTGTCAGCAGTTACTGTCTGTGACCTGTAAATGCCCACCTTGGCTGTTGAGGCAGCCCTGTGCCCTGTAGAATGGTTTGGGTTGGAAAGGACCTGGAGATCATCTAGTTCCAATTGCTCTGCTATGGGAAGGGATGTCTCACACTAGACCATGTCACCCAAGACTCCATCAAACCTGGACTTGAACAGGTTGGATCATCCCTTGCCAGGGATGGAGCATTTACCATTTCTTTGGGCAACCTGTTCCAGTGCCTTCCCATCCTCACAGTAAGGAACTTCTTCCTTATATCTAGCCTTGTATCTAGCCCGAACCTCCCCTGTGTAAGTTTGAACCCGTTACCCCTTGTCCTGTCACTACAGTCCCTAATGAAGAGCCCCTGCCAACATCTTTATAGGCTCCCCTCAGATACTGGAAGCTGCTCTGAGGTCTCCACGCAGCTTCTCTTCTCCAGGCTGAACAGCCCCAACTTTCTTATCCTCTTCTGCCAGCTCACGAACTGCAGTGCCTTGGCCACAGGCCCCCAAAGACGTCTGGTGGAGCTGGACAGCTTGAAGTGATGATGCTTTAAATACCCTCAGAAGAATAAATGAAGCCTGCCCCTCAGACCCTGCAGGTGGAGTGGTTGCACTCATTTAAATGATTCTTATTTAAATTATGCTAGTTTTTAAGAGTTTTTGTAAACTGGTCACAGATATGCAAACTATGTGTAGAAGCCCGTTATGCACAATAGAGAAATACAGTTAGACAAAATGAGAGGTAACTACAAAAAACCAATACCTCCATGCTCACATTTTACCTTTCTGCAGTTTGCTGGCGTAGTAGGAGGGTTTTATGAGATGGTGAGGTTGTTGCTTCCTTCCTTTTCATACACAGGGTAATACATTGGACAATGAATGTTAGTAAGAAAAAAGTATTTCAATTAGAGATCTTTCTCATGGTGCTGAGGTCTGGATTTGAGCTAGAGGGCAGAAAGGGTAAAGAGACATTAAAACCAGAGACAGAATAGAGATTGCAAAGAACATGGGTCTGCAGCAGGAACAGAGCTAGCAAAGATGGACACCCAAATGCATCCAAAATAATTCACAAGGATAGGGCAACAGAGAAAAATATAGACATTAGGAAAAGCTGAGATTTAGGTGAATCTGAAGAAACTGCCTTAAATGTATCACAGTTGCCTTTCCAGTAGTTCACTGGGTTTTTTTGCCATAGTAGTTTCCCATGTTTATTTTGGCACTTGCAGGGAAAATGTCAATGAGAGAACTACTGTTAGCATGCCCTGCTGTATGACGTTGAGTTATTCCAGTACCACAGCAGCTATTTTCCAACAGATTAACATTCAGATACTGGGAGAGTTCATCCAGTTCACATAAATCTGCATAGAAATTTTATTAACATGTAACTTTTTTATTTGGTGGGCCACCTACAGAACGAAAACAGACTTGCTTACATTCTTGTGAGATAGAAGAAAAAAAAAATTAGAAGTCTATAAAAAAATATGCCTTTCTGAAATGATGAAAGTGTTAATCTCAAACAGTGGCACGGGGGCTCCCAGCCCTTCTAAAAAGAAAATATCCAAACCAAAACCAAAACTAAAACCAAACCAAACCAAAGAAAACAACTTGTCTCCTTATTATTTTTTTTCCCTTTTTGTTTGCATTAAATAGAAGCATGCCAACAAAAAAAAAAAAAAAAAAAAAGGATGGGAGCAAAACTAAGGTACTAGGTTGGCACCTGGGAGATCTGGTTTCAGTTCCTGGCTCTGTCAAATACTTCCTACGTGACCTTGTAAATGTCACTTTTGAGCATGTAAAAACATCTGGCCTGATCTAGTGAAACACGTATTTAATTTTAAGATGCAAGTAGTTCCACTTACATCTCACATGCTTAAATTTAAAGACATGTTTAGATGCTTTGCTGGTTGGGATCCACAATGCTCAGCCACTTCCAGGGTGAAGTGTGCTACCCCCACCAATGCCAGTATCCCTATTGCAGAGTGAGGGTAATGAATATTTGGTCTTTTTGACTCTAACTTCTCCAAAGCAGAGGCAGCGGCTCTCCCCACAGGTACAGCAGCAGCACAGTAAGGTCTCCATTCTGAGTGCAGGAGTAAGGCAAATAATTCATATGGATAAAGGCTGTAAATTTAGATGCCTTTGTTGAAAATAAAAATCGGCATTTAGGCAGTGAAATACTGTCCTGATTTGTCAGAGTTGCTGAGCAACCAACACTCTCATCAAGTCAAGAACCCATGAATGCTTTGTGCTTCAGAAAATTAGGTCACTTATTTCGAGGCTATAAACAGAATTTGAACCCAAATTTCAAGACTTGAAACTACCTTTATGTCTTAAATGTACTCTGATATTGTATTCTGTCCCTTACCATAATAACTAGCCATAGCCACAAACATATAAAACTCAGATTCAGAAACACCATCATTTAACCATCTCACTGTTTTCTAAATGTAATTAAAAAGAGCAGAAATCCACTGAGACATTTTAAATAATATATATAATATACATATGTGTATACACATGTTTTTAATGTACAGAGTATATACAACGTTATTTTATAGCACAGCAGATGTTTCTTAATTCCCTGACACCATGCACTGAAGTAAGATTATGCCAGGCTATTTTATTATGAATAATGCACTTGCTCCATCATTAAGTGGGTTATTAAAGACATAAACAAAGTTTTATGCCCTGCTTTTCAACAGCTGCTGGTGGTCTACAAAGTGATAATCCTGCTTTCAGCAAATATTCTTAGACTTAAAACTAAAATAAGCAGATTTCATAGACAACCAACTTGACTCATGAGTAGGGAGATCATAACTTTGTGACATCTCCAGGGCCACGGGAGCAGAAATGGCATGACTTCCAAGAAAAGCCCTTAGATCGCAGGCTGGAAATGAGATGGCTGCTCCATACATCATTTCTTCCTACAACCACACAGTAACTCCTGTACTAAGCAAACAAGCCTGACTGGCATTTATTTCAGCAGCAACAGCAGGGGAGGAAAAATTTAAAAGCAAATGCTTATTTTAAATAAACAAATAAACAAACATATCACAAAAAATATCTGGCACACATGACAACAGCAGGTTTTTCCTTCCCAATTAATTATGTGGCAAAGACACGGTTGCAAATCCTGTAACCTTAGCTTTGAAGAAAATCAACTGAGTAAGTTGGAGAACTTCAAACAAAAGGGTAGACGGGACAATAAAGGTTAGGTGGCCATGTTCCGCCACGGGCGCTACAGCTATTAATTTAAACGGATGTGACCCCTACATGACAAAGCTCCAAAGGTGTACAGGGAAGAGGTTTTATTCTTATAAATAGGACTGATGCCAGGTCAACTAGACCCCCTCACTTCGGACTTCCTAAAGAAAACAGCTTCAGACAGCTGAGCAAAAGAGTTATGGAGAGTGCTGAGATAGGAAATATCTACAGTTCCTGATATATTATGATTGGCCTCGGGAACGAGGAAGCTGAGAGCCAAAGGTAGTTCGAAAGGGTGCTAAACTGTACAGCACTAATGTACACAACAACATCCTCACACAAGCAGATGTTTAAAAAAAAAATGAAGGCAGGGGGATGGAAATTGTATTTAGACCACGTTGCACTCACCCTAGGGAGGAAAACTAAAAAAGGGAGAATGTGGAACCAATTTTCAAGCTTGAGCAACTGAAAGTCTATTAAATGATTCTGTCATCAACATGAGATGAGAAAAAAAAGTAATAATTTATACAACAAATTGGGTAATTGTAGCTGCACGGACAAATGATATTTCTTCCCTGATAACTGAATAAACATTGCTACTAGGGGAAGGTTATAAGGAAATAGCCACTTTAGTGAACTACATGCACCAGGTCTCCTGCTTCTGTTCATATCAAAAGAAAGGCTCTAAAGACTGAAGGGTGTATATGGTCTGGGCCACAGACAAATATTTTGAGGTACTTTGTTGTTTTTTTAGTGAGTGCAATTGACTTGCTAAAGATGGGCTCAGCTTCATGTAACTACAAGCAATCTCAGCCTGATCACTGCATCATGCCAAACTCAAATCAGTCTATTTCTTTTGAAGAGGTAGCATGTAAAGTGGAAGAATTACAGGAATAACATGGAAAACATGTTATTTGTGTATTTGCTTACTGACTCTACTGTTTTCTTAAATACAAGCTGCATAAAAAGTAGCAAAACAAACCATATAAACTTGTAATAGAAATATCCAGAAAATAAACAGTGGGACATCCAGAAAATAAATAATGGGAATAAAGTGGAAGCAACAGCAAGTCAGGGTAACACAGGATGTAAGGAAATACCTTCTGGGTCATCAGGTTACTTAATTCTGGAATAACACAGCGGTCAGCCAGGGCCACTGCAGGACCACGACAGCAAACCTGAAACACACTGAAAACCCGTTGGATCGGGCACATGTGGGAATACACATACAGAATGGTTAAATTCCTAAGTTTCAGGACCTTCAAGTTTTTATTTTCTTTTCTGCCACAGACTTCCTGTGGGATGCTGGGCAAGTCACTTAATGACTTTTACGCCTTTGTATTGTTCTGCTCAAGATTATACTGGATTTCGCTTGTGCAGTCCAGGCCCTTAGTGCCAGAAACCCTTCTTGAAGGGTCACTGTTGGAGTATAAATTCTTAAAAAACTTACTTAGCCTAGGGATTTGCAACATGCAATACTGACCTCAAAACTCGTTATCCTCCAAATTAGGAGGACACTGCACAGATTTTCTTGGCAGGGCTCTTCTAAAGTGCAAGTGCAATTGAAACTCAACTTCCTTGGGGAAAGGAGAAAAATTCAGTTCCCTGGCCAGGGCATGAATCTCCCATGCAATGATGCGCTACCCGTATGTGAAGGAGGAAGGTGTAAAACAAGCCTGAGTTAAAGGTTCAGTCAGGCAAGGTGTTAAATCACTTCGGCGTCAATAGGACCATGCGTATGCTCACAGATCGGCATGTGCTGGGAGCCTGCAATGGCGAAGGGCTCAGCTCCCCAGGATCACAGCTGGCTTTGAGGGGCCAAAATAAGAGGACATAGAAAGGGAAAAGGATTTTTGCTAGGATCAATTTTCTGTCTATCATTTTATGTATGCTTCTATCCATTTGAATACACACTTGTGTGTAAACAGAGCCAGTCCCAATTCCCCCCCCCTTCCTATGTCTGAAATGAAAAATAATAAAAATATATTTACATAGTTTCTACATTAGGCTATTAAAAAGCTACAGTCAGTACAACAGAGAGGAAAAAAAATCACAAAGAATGATTTGCATAGCAAACACATTTCACAGTTGTTTTGGACAAATGCCCTCAGTAAATATGTTTAAAGTCATGTACAACAAGAATATTTTATCACAAGTAACCATGTTTTAATAAACACTTAGTCTTTTTGTATTTCATTCTTTCTCATCATAATAATAGAAATATAACACCATATATCACTGTAAAACACATTTCCACATAAATGATGATAAGCACAAAATATTTTTCATCATTTACATTTTTACTGTAATAATATATGGCAGGATTAAAGCTGCATCCATCATGTGTCTAACTAACCTTGCTGTAATGAATTTTTAAATTTAATGGTTTCTGTCACAAAGTAAAATCATACATAATATCTTTTGACACAGTATGCTGGTATATGCAAGTTTTTAAAATGTAAATGCAACTTCATTTTTAATTAGATTTATAAACTCAAACCACTGTTTTCTTTACTATAAACCAATGGGGAAGGAAAAAGTGTGGGTCTGTGTCAAGGCTGCAAGTTTTTTCAAGTACCTTGCTCGCAGGAAACGTGCACATCCAGCATGTAGGAAAGAGAGTCATGCTAGAAACAAAGGATTATCAAAATCATAGGGAACTAAAGGTTTTTAGACCACCTGAAGGGCCTTCCCTCGTACCCCGGTGCTTGCTCTGCAGTGGGGCTGAGGATCAGGCTTTTGCTGGGTGAAGGGGAGAGCAGGGGAGAGCAGGTCAAGGATGGGCACGTCCTGCCCTAGCTCTTTCCCGGCCCTGCTTGAAATAACAAATAATCTGGCTCACAAGAGGAGAATCATTAAAAATAATTTGCGGGAGCTTTCTGTTCTGTGAGCCTTTTTTTTGATACAATATTTTCTTCAGTGATTATCACTGCGGACATGTTCCTGCCATATGGATGGGAGCCGGGCGAGGAGGCGGCTCAATACCTGAGTGGTTAATTAAAAGCTGTTGCTGGGCCACAAGAAGCAGGTTTGAAATCCCTCTTCACTCACCGACAATGAGTAGCTTTTTTAGCAGCAGAAGTCACTGGGGACAGCCAGAAGCGCAGGGTAATTATTTGAGATAACATAGAGCTGAAGAGCGCGAGTGTGTGTGCGGGTGCGGGAGGGTGTGTGAGGCTGCAGGGGGGTGCGCCTGTGAAAGGAGGGCAACACTACAGAAAAGTCTATAATAAAAAGGTCAACATGTCCTATTTTTCTGTACGGTGTCGGCAGTCTGTAATGCCTTTTTAGAATGAATGACAACGGATTCTATCTTCTTTTTCTTTCTTTCTTTTTTTTTTTTTTTTAAATGAATCTTATTTTGTATTCCAACTTTGCCATGGTGAGCACAGGTCTGGGAGGCCAATCTGAACGAGCCATTCTCACTTTATCAGTGTGGATGCTGAAATGACTTTGGTTGCATTGTTGCAAAATAGCAATAATTTCAACATTAACTAGTGGAAACCCTGTGCTCTCAAGAACAAAGGGGAAAAAAGCAGTGAACTGAAAGCTGTGAATGAAATAAGGAAGTCCATAACTTCAACATTTAGGGCTAAATTCTCAGCAGGGTGAATCTGCATATTGCACAGGAAAAGGGAAAAGTGTTTTGGCTGCAAATGAGCAACTCATTCAAACCAGCTGAGGATCTTGTCTTTGGCTACAACATGGCTTGTGGGCAGGGGGATCGAGGTTATTATTTATGCCATTTAAAACATAAACCAAGGCCTAAACAGACAACAAATTCAGGTATGCTCTAGCTGCAGTGCATCCCATTCACTATTTTTCTCAACAATGTAAAGAAGCATGCTAACTTTTAAAGGCTATAGTTTTCTGAAGTGCTTCATATCCAAGGTGCCATTCAAATCCACCACTGTCCAAAATACAGAGACTGTAAAAACTGAAGGCAAACTGTATAGTAATCCACTGCAAGACTTTATTTCTTTTCTCAGAGCTGCAGAGGAGAATATGCATATCCCCTTCCTCAGCCATCAAAGCTCAGCCCATCTACATTGTGGATTCAAAATACTATTTTCCCCTTTGTTTGCTTTTTTTTTTAAGCAAGTCTTTCCAGTTTATTACTGAGCGGATGAATGATGAAACCTCCGTCACATGGTTTTTTGGCATTTCCAGAAAATCCCACATGTGATCTCTGACTTAGAAGGCTTAAATCTCCACCCAAATATGAGCTCTGTGAAGCTCACACAAGTGCTTAACTTTGTGCTGTGGGGTAAAAACACATTCAAGAAAGCAAAAAGACCCGCAACCTCCTCCTCTCTACACACACCTTTTCACGTCTTCCCAAATGCTAATATTTTGTCTGAGTAAGTGGAGATTCCGAATGTGGGTGACAGGCTCTTCAAGCACACCACAGGTTTTTCAGTTATTAGGTATGGGCCAAGCCCCCCAGAACTTCCCATCTGTGGAGTGGGGACCACGCTGTACCTTGTTTGCACTCTTTTTCTAGAGGCAGATCTTGCAAGGCTTTGATGTTTCTAGAGTGCAAACAATACTGCTCCAGCAGCAGCAGCACTTTTGCCAGTATAACTGTCGCAGCTTTGTTTAGAAACTGCCCAATATGTTAATTATCTTTTTTACCTCTGTGGCATTATACTGTCAAACCGTACAACAGTCTTTAGAAAATAAAAGCTAACACCCTAAGCTGCTGTACCCAGCTCCCATAATATCTATTCACTGACAATGCCTGAGCTGTCAGATCAGAAGAAGCTTCATTCGAATAAAGGTGGGCAGATGTGTGATAATGAGACAGAAGCATACAGATGCTAATATAACTGTTCAGCAGAGCAGGCTCGTCTTCGTTAGGCAGACCCAGGTAGCAGCTGCAGACTGTCAGACGCTGGAATGCTGCTTTCTCTTGATTCTCATTTAAGATCAGCTTCGTTCGCTGTCTGTCAGTGAACTTTTCCCTCACAGGAGCCTGGACCCCTAGGTGATCAGTCACATTTCGACATAACTAGATGTCAAAAGAAGTTTAAGTTGTATGACGAACTGTGATGCATTCCCTGTGCTGGCTGGCAGTCTCAGCCCTCCAAGGCGTCTTGTTAATGATCCACCTGGAAACTCTAGAGTATTTCCTGTATTTTGTTTTCTTATTAAAATACTGGCTAAGCCTTTGTCAATATCCGTGTCAGCAACTGTAAGCTCAAGACAATATTATCACAAGCATAATTTGTTTTTAAAATTGAATGATGGACCTGTGCTGACCAAGCAGCAGGAGACACACATGGAGCAAGCAGGATGCTTGCTTTGGTTTGCTGTAATTTAGCCTCATCAATTAAAACAAAATATTTCTGATGTTCTTGGGGGCAGATACAGGGAATTGAGGTAGGTGAAATAGATTTTACTAAAGTTGCTTTATGAAATACATCTGCAGCCAGCCAGCTTACTCAGTTGATGAACACAACCAGGAATAAGATAATGGAGAGCCTCCGTAGATGAGCAAACAATTCAAATA
>NW_009923595.1:42418-62418 GCF_000696875.1 Nestor notabilis
GTAAATCCTGCATTTTACAATGGTACCAGGGTACCCAAACAGCTGGTGTACTATGTGTTGGTCACAAAGCCTATTTTAACTGCAAAGATTTATTACAATTCTTAAACTAAAAGCTCATTAAGCAAAATGCTTACGTTACTTTTCAATGCAGATTTTTCAAATCATCTTTTAGATGGGAATTAGTTTAAAAGCATTTGGATTGTTTATTTAATATAAGAATCTTTAGGCTAAATCTATCAGCGGAAATGGAAGCAAGTCCCAGTTGCCTGTGCATGAAGAGATACGATGCTATCACTGTGCACAATTAAATGGCAGTCGTTTCTTACAGTGAAACCGGTGAGCTACAGGTTGATAATTCTAAGTCTGCAACTTTAAGAGATTCAGAAAACCACAAAGTTAATTCTGGCAGCAGTTCTATGCTGTTTCCCCTGTTTGAAGTTTCATGCTTTTAAAAATCTGCTAACTAAATCCACTCGTTTTTTACTGATCTTTATTTCTTTAAGCCAGGCTTTCTTAAAAAAACAACACCCCTCCACCCCCAAGGCACCTCCGTTACATTTTCAGGCTGGAGTTCATATTTAACTGTAGATCTAAGTGAGAATAAATGTGTCATATACCCCCTTCATTCATACGACAAGACAATCCTGCAGACTAGATTGGCACAATAAACAATTTCTGTCTTAAAAGATAGCTTAGGCTGAAAAAAATCAGGATGGGTGCTGAATGTTAAAACTTTAACACAGGTGTGTGGAAAATCTTACAGAGAACCTGTCCACAGCAAGCCTGACCTGAGGCAGTGCTGCTTGCCCCTCACTTTCCTGAGTGCTGTATTTCAAAGTTAACACCATATTTACAGGACAACACAGGAAAACAAACAGTTACAGGGGAAACTGTTGGTGGCTGGAAATAGTTGGGGTTTGGAACTAGATGATCTTAAGGTCTTTTCCAACCCTAAGCACTCTATGGTTCTATGATTCTATGATTCTATGGTTTAATCTGTTGCCGTTCATTTACTCTTTTCAAAAAATTCTTGAAAAAAAAATTAAATAAAACCACTGGAACATTTGTGACACCTTACAAAAATAAAAATTGCAACAAATAATTTACTAGGACAAATATATAACTTTGAAAATTCATTACTTACTGTCTTTGTAGAAACAGCAGGTACAACAGAGTTCAAAAAAGCTGGGGTAAGAAAAAGGTATGTAACACACTTCAACAGGCTGACTATGTATTAAAAATTACAAATTTTGCTCCATAAAGTACAGATGCCTTTATGGGACACATAATAAATAGCTACCAGAAAATTGCTATAATAATTACATGAAATTATAACTAATTACTAGAATATACAGGGTGTTTCACCTTATCAGATGGTATATTCACACACCCAGGAACAGGTATCACACAGAGTAAATACAGGATTTGCACATTCCTTTTCTCATCAGCTGGTATGGATCTGAAGAACAGATGTATAGGAATCCTTTAATTGGCAGATCAGAAAAAATGGCAACTGCTTAACTGCATTTTGCACAACCTTCCGAAGTTCTGCTGTTTGTTTTTGTTTCACACTGGAACAGTAATGTTAAGTGGTCTTGCAAAATTAACTAGCTTCATATGGTTGGGCTGGGATGGAAAGTGCCAGGTTTTGATCTATTTTCCATTCCAGAAGAGCAATGTCTTTCTAAAGAGACAGTGTTCACACTGGGCATCAAAACTTTACTGCTGAGAACTCCATCAAAACCAATTTCTTTTTAAAACTGAAAGTCAGGATTAAAAACCATGTGTATTTACAAAATAAATTTATAATATATATTTATAAAAATATACATTTATAAACCAAAAATTATATATATAGTGATATTTTAAGGCTCCCCTTGGAAATATTCTAAGCAGCTTCACTAGCAAAAAGATTTAATGAGTAGGAAAAGGAGAACTGAAATTAAACATTTTAATCAACTTTGTTGCTATAAATAGAAGTAAAGCACCACTGAAAACCCAACTGACATACTTTCACACTGCAATGTAAATCCTCTAGAGAACTTTCAAGATTGTACCAACACATGTGGAGGTGTAAGCAAGCAGAGGACTTTTCATGCATTCTTTGCCTCGTGATGTTATTTCCATACAAAAAAGCTGAAAGCTGAAAACTGTGACAACTTGCACTGACCCATGGGAATGCAAACATCTATCTCCTGATAACATGCTGAGATAATGCACGTCACCACTGCAGCCAGCATTAGGACACTTGTCTTCACTCATTTTATATCCACTCTATTACATTCCTGGCCACACTTCCCTATCTGTCCTTTCAACACACTCCATACATTCCTCCAGTGAAGTGCACAACTCACTTGTTCAAACAGAACTGGGCAGCACAATTACACTTTCCTTACTACAGCTGAACAAAACTCAAAAGCTACTTAAAATGACTATTTTAGAAGTTCAGATTTTCACACCCTATTATGGGAGCAGCCTTCCTTTTTCTTTTCACAAGGAGTTTGGCTGTTGGCCTCAAGCTTGTCTTTCCTCCCACAAGACAGAAACAGTGTTAGACTCAGTCTGTGAAATCTGGAAACCACCCACAGAAAAGCACACATGCAAGACTTCTTGTTTACCACCCATTATTCTATTGATAACTTCTCCATTGTGTTCAAACCATAAGTTTATACTGCACCCTATTTGCCAAAGTAGCCCAGTCTCTAACATAAAAAATAGTAATAGAATCCTTATTTTTAGAATTCCTTGACATTTTTTTCTGGGTACAGCCTTATGGCAAAAATATTTCATTAATGTTTTGAGTGGTATCGTAGAGGAGCTGGAAAAATTGCTGAACAAAAGCGAGAAATATTAACAAGAAAGATTGTGTTTTGCCTTTTGCCTGTTCCAAGAGTAAAGAATGGGAACAGGGGAACGAAAAGGGGGAAAACCCAAACTGAAAGTATTTCATTTTGCAGAAATGTGTTTTTTGAGCATTTTTGTCAAAGGCAAATAAAAACATTATTAACAATCATAGGAAAAAGAAAACACTTTACTCATGCAATTTTCCTTTTTGGAAAACATTGAGCAGGTTCTGACTGCACTTATTCTTTAAAATTCAAATAAAATTGTGTTAGGTCAAATTTCATACTGAGATCACTTAATTTTCAGCACTGAAACTATCGCCATCGAAATGGCGTTATCTTTCAGGTGTTTACTAGTGAGGCTAAAGCAACTGGTATTACCTGTTGGATCTCAGTGCAGTGCAAGGGGAGCTTCTCTTGTATTTGACATTACCTGAAGTGAAGAGAGTCATTTGTCTCTGTTTCCACCTCAGATGACTTCTGTCCCTTCTCTTGTGATGGTAAGTTGAATTAAACCAATTTTCTGGTGATTAAGAAGCCAACCTAATCGCCACTGGACTCTTGAGTGTGGATTTCACAGACTCTAAAACTGAAAATATAACCCTTTTTGCCTAAAATACCTCAGACATAACAACCCTTAAAACTAGCCCTTGAAAACAGCTCTGCTCCATAACTCAAAGGTCAGCAAGCTGGAGGAAGAACATACAGTGGGTTTTAGGGCAGAAAAGGAAGAGACCTTTAACTAAATAATAACAAATGAAGAATAATAGCTGGACCAGACTGCAGAGATGCAATAAGGAACGAAGGACGAAGGATGTATTATGTGGGCTGATGGCTGAAAATTCTGGTTTTATTTGTACCTGAAATGCATAGGCAGCTGGTGCACAGTTTGAGAACTTTAAGAGCAGCCTGCAAGCAAAGCATACCCGGAGGAGACCAAGACAGCAATAAACTGCTTTGAAAGTTTCCAGACATTCTTTAGACATTGCTTTAGGTATGATGCATGTCAGTAATCCAACCCAAAAGTTAACAAACTCGTGAATATACAAATTCAAAACATCACAAAATCTAAGAGTGACCACAGGGCTTTTGGTAAGATTCCTAAGCGTAGGGGGAACAGGAATTTCATTTCTCTAACTTCCATCAGTTGCTTCTACCAGGACAGCTTGTTGGAAACCTTCTATTCAAGTCTCAGGTTGAAGCACAACAAGGGGAAGCTCATCACCTGCGCTCTGCTGAAATACCCAAAAGACTCCCAAAAGCTTTTCTGGATACATAACAGTACATAAGTACACATGTTTTCAGAATATGAGACCTCCTAGCACTGAGGGCATGGTCAGCAGGAGGGATGACAAAGCAGAAGCCTGTGGTGCAGGACAGCAGTCAAGGCAAATTAACAGTTGCTTGCTCTATTCACAAAGAGAAAAGAATGGAGCCATTCAAGAGCAAATCCATCTGTCCCTGTGAGGGTTCACAAGAGTGCCAGAGAAACCTCACGGTCAACAGTCTGAAAGTGCTGGCACTTGGGAATCCAGCTGAATCAGCATGGATACTTGATGCTGTATCCACTGGCAGAAGCTCCACTGGCAGAGCACCACTTCCACAGCCCATGTGCTTCCAGGCTGAACAGGAGTTCAATCTACCAGAAGGTGGAAGGTCTGCACAGTGCTACTTTTGCCAAAAAGCAGTGAGGAAACAAGAGGGAAGGAAAGACTCTTCATCTTTGTGATGAAAGATATTTCATCACAAAGTGAGGGTTTCTTGGACATGAAGGAAACAACTGCTTATTTAACAGTTGGCCAGTTATTGTATTTCCACACAAAAGGCACTGACAATGAAGATAAGGAAACACAATTAGAACATCTTTATTAAGAACCTAACCAATGCTTTCCTTAAATCTTTAGATGAACATGCTTGTGTTCACAGACTGTCTAAAGAGGTCTGTGAATTAGACCTGTTAATGCATCTTACGTCTGCATTGCTAATGATCACTGGGACAACTCTCAAAACATGAATCACAGGTAACCGCACTCAGAGATGTCTACCTGTACGTGCAGAATAAATTTCTATGGAGCTTGATCTACCTCATGCATCTCAACAGATGCTAAGCCAAATGCTAGAGATAGTACGTCAACTGTCAACATAGTTAACTTGTCCCTCATTGAGGCCCAGAAGAGAGGAGAACCGGATTATGAATATCTGTACAGTTGCTGGGAGTACTGACCTCATTTTAGCACTTCTAAGGAGTGACACTACCATTTTTTCCCCATTTTCTTTTCCCCTTTCTTGTCCTAATTTAGGACAAACTAAAAAAGCCTAGGAGAGGGCAACAGACAGCAGACGCTCTATTTAGACAGGCCTGAATGAAGTCCAAGCCCAAGGAATTCTAGGCATGCACAATCCCAGCTTCAACATCTGCACAGCCTATGTGAAAGGTCCATCTCATCCACTGAGTCTGATGGATTATGACATTGACTGTGTCCCATACCAAATCCAAGCAATTCGTTCTTCAAAGCAGATTTAATATTGATCACCATGTAGAAAATGCAAACTTGGTTTTACCAGCCTCTTTAGTTCCTGTCATAACTTTTGAGCATGAGGTCATAAGGCTGAGGAAAGATGATGAAAACCTTCTTTGGTTCCTCTTAGGTCACGTATCTTAAATTTTTTATTTTCATCCTGTAACTGCTGCCAGTGAATTACAATAATACAGATTAAGGGGGTCACTTAGGGGTTACTGTGCCACTAACTAAGGAAATAAAACAGCAGTGTATAGGGCCATAGATAACATATAAACAATAGTCTCTTTGGACTATAGAATCTTTGGATTCTCCTAGAGTATTCTCTTTTTTTTTTTTTCACTTCAAGAAGTGAAATCCAACCTCTCCAGCTAAGCTAGTAATTGTATACACCCTGTCTTTCCTCTAAAACAAAATGACTATGCCAAATGGTCCAGTTTTCAACTCAACTGCTACTTTTCAAAATATAGTAAAGCCAAGATTCATGTCTTGTTTTTTTTTTTTTTAACTCAGGCAATGCTTTTGCTTACCAGTGCCAGCAAGATACATAGAAAAGCATAATAAAAATTTAAAGTATGATTCTGAATACTAACAACAGAATTACAGTTAGTCCTTCCACACGTTTACTGGGAACTGTTCTCTTCCTTCATACTTCCAGCAAACCACCTGGCTCAGCAGTAGCAGCTGATCCATTCAGTCAAAATGACTCTCCAGATCCGAGGACGTCAAAGTCCAGCCATTTTCTAGCCATTAGCATGCAGTCCTACTATGTGGCATAGTAAATCCATATTAAGGAATATTTTTGCATGTGTATTCTATCCCTGTTGTAGGGTTAAGATCTTTTGAGAAGGATTGTGCTGCAAGAGGTTTTTGTAGGGCAACACAACAGAGTCTTACAGATACACAGACTATATGCCACAGCTAAGGACAACATTACTGCTAAACCATGTTTTTTCAACAGTTATGGTTCTCCCTCTAGTTAATAAGCACAGGCAATCTCACTGCAAGTAAGAGGCTGATGCAAGAGTAACCCATCATCTAGGACAAACATTTAAAACTCACTAACTTTCACAAAGGCTGAGGTTTCAGATGGGATGGAATACAGATTCCCAAGGAAACTAAATGCCAGCTGCTTATCCCAAACTGGCCACGTTATACTGGCTCTTGAGCATGCCTCACATTTTTCACCGTTAAATGGAAAGAGCTAATAAAAAAAATACCAAATAATCAGAACATAAAAGTGTATAATGATCATAAAATAACACATTTTTCTTTCTTAATGTTTCAGCTGTCTGAAGAATACTTTTCTGGTGTAAAAGAGATAACTATATATCTTCCGATTTTATTGGCTGCAGATTACACTAATTATCATAAAAAATTACTACCACTAATAAAAATTCTATTATAAGTTACTTATAGTAATCTCTAGGGTACTATACTTAGCTTAGAAAAGATCGTAATTACACTGCATTACAGGGAGAATTTGTTTCCTGAAGCAGCTTTAACACTGTCTGTTTCTTTTAACACTTCAAAGTTGTTGGTGGGTTTTTTTTTCCTCTTTACCTTTTCAGGTCAAATGTTGCCTGTTATTTTCACTGTGCAGGATGTGATATTATGCTAGAATAATGATCCATCTCTTCTGCAAGTGACGCAAATGAAGTTTTAAAATCACAAATATCTGGGTGGGTTTCACCTCCCAAGGGGGTTAACGTGTCTCAATGGAAGGATACATAAAAGGGAAGACCTTACACTCTCCGCCCAAAGGGAAACACATTCTGTATAAAATTGCTGGAAGCTAGTGGGTGTTCACAAAAAATACAATGTTCGGATTTTATTTGACAAGACAACAATTGTTATTTTCCCTTTTAGATACTTTGCATTTTACCATCTGTGAGGTTGATGACTTAAATGACCTTAAATCATACTGCTGTTAATGGCAGTGGTTACAGGCAAATGTGGAATTCTGTGCACTACCTGCCTTAGACTGAACATCAAATTCAATAGCTTTACTTTGATAGCTGACACTGTAGTAAATAACCTCAAAGTCCAACTAATTAAAATAAAATTGAAACAGTGGCCATTTCTTTTAGAAAGGGTTTCAATGCTTCAATAGCAGGGCTAATCAACATCTTAATTAACAGTCATATAAAACGAAATAGCCCATTTGAGCTGCTTTAAAATAGACAACTTATTTATGCAAAGACTAGTGGCATATTAATTGCTAACACTAAGGAAAAATACGCCTTTGAGCTTTATAGCTTCCTTTGCAGCAAAGGATTTCAGAACGAATTGTGGAAAAAGCATATTACAGTAGTTAATTTTATGACACACACGAACCAGAAACACAAGTGAATCTGGGCAAGTTTTGTGGTGTGTTTCAGTTTTCTAGTTTTTTCTTTTTTTCCAAATGAGACTAACTAATCAAGGTAGCCTTGTAATAGTCCCGTTCTGCTTAAACATTCAGGGTTTAGTCCTGGAAGACAGTGACCAAACTGACTGTAATTCAATAAAACAAATGCATCTTCCCACTGAGTCCAACTGGATGACCCAGGAGCTTGAGTGCATGCCTTTCAGTTCCAGAGTGGTCTACTCAGGACCCTGTAGGACTGAACCCTCTCCTCCCTGATCCCGAAGCATGCACATGAACTCAGAATTGACCAAGGCAAACAATCAAAAGGCTGCTCATTTGAGAAGCATTTCCAGAACCAGGTCCCAAATGACTCATCTCCTCCAATTAGTCTACCTCAGGTTGTATCTTTAAATAGCTTTCATTTACTAATGTGTGCGAGGGAGGAGTAGCAGGGAAGAATTACATTTCCTTTCCTAATTACTTTACTTTTGTTGACATCTTGGAATAAGTTTTTACTTTCAGAGGAGAAGAGTTGATTTACACTACAGAAAGAGCACAGCAAGCATGAGAAAATTATTTGCCCTTCCTCCTGCCAGGCATCCATTTCCTTTTCACTGTTGCTAACAATGCGCTAACTATTTATGCATTTGTCAAAGGATCCCAACATAAGAAAACTATATTTAAATCACTTCACTACAAGTGAAAAACACAAGGTAATGATTCAGACTCTATTTAAGTAATAATAATATTTGTACAGACTGCCTGGCGAGCATGCTGGTAGATGGCAGAAGCTCAGTACAGTCCTAAAGGGTCAGCACTAACAAGAAAACTGAAATAGCATTTAATTTTCTTCTTTAAAAAATACCTTTTAATTTAAAACCCTGAAATATGCACAAGAATGTGTCATTTCCCCTGATTAATGCCTGACTTCACTGCATTTTTCAATGAAGCTGAAAATGAGAGAGCTTTATTTGCAGAAGGAGATTCAGGCAGCTTTGGAAGTGCCCAAGACAGAATTTTATGTGTCTACATGCAGTGAGTTACTTTGCTTATTTTGCAGGTTTCCACCATCAATCACCAGCTAGAACTAACCGGAACCCAGGCTGCCCAGCCCAGCCCAGCTGCTAAGGACAGGAGGATGTGGGAAACAAACTGGGACACTTGCTGTTGAGAGCATGTCGAGACCGAAGCTCATTGATAAGGGAACAAGGCAACATGCTGTATATGCTCCACAAAGGAGATCAATCCCTCTGCTGTCAACCTGGCACTTCTCATAAGCTCTGTATTTGCATAACCTCACCTTAAAAATTTAGAAATCAAACAGAAAGCCCCAAAATTTTCACATTTTATGGAAAACCTAATCATATAATAGTGTAAACAAACAAAATGCAAAGAATAGTATCTTTCACTTAATTCTTGAAAACAACAAAAACAGATGGACTAAACCACTGATGCTTATGTGCCCCTCATTTTGGCCACCAAACAAAACATTTTGTAGTCAAGGACAGATTTGCAAGCAATTTGGGAAGGCTGATATGTAGAAAGAATGTACTGATGCATGGAAAGAGTTAATCCTCATGCATCACTCACCTTTTGTTTTCAAACTGGCTAACTACAGTCTGTAGTATCTGTTGTACACCTAGGTTGTCTGACCCACTGAAATCCAGTTTTTTTTGCATCAGATGACAACTGCAGACAAAAACACAACCTGCCAAACTTGATATCATCCTAAGACTCAGATTTAAAGGTGTAAGCAATCTTCTATTTATTTACCTATGCTACATACCCATCTTTGACCACATTACAAATTACAAGCGACACGTATCATTTTATCACAAAATTCACTTTCATCTCCAGTTCAGTCAGAGAGGAGATAGAAGCTGCTGAAATGGCTGCAGGCTTTCTTCCCTCCTGCCCAGCTTGGCATATGCTTGCACATTGCACATCATGGTATCATCATGCCGACAGACTGGGATTCCAGTCAGGCCCTGGGATATTGCAGCTTATTTGTATTGGGCACTGTGGAACAAAGTCAGCTGCTGAGGGTTCTGCTTTGCAACACAATGCCTGGTAGTCATGAGAGTGCGGAAATGAGATCTAATTCCAAATATATATAATATCATGTGCTAAGCTGGCTAGCTTGCTAAGAGGAGTCCTTGAACCACTGGGGCTGGATAATGGAAACATGAGAAATTGTGTCTACTTTGGAGGGAAATTCAGAAAACACCTCACCAAGAACTGCAAAACCAACAAAATAAGCAGATTTCCAAGCAACTCATTCAACCACATAAACACATCTAAATGACAGCACTAATAATATTGGCAGAGCACTATTTTGTTAGCTTCTGTTCATATGCCCTGTTCCATTTCTTTTTTCTACGTTTTCTCTGTTGCAATTATTTAATTACCTTTTTCCATGTTCCTCGTGACCTTTGATTTTCTTTCTCAACTTCCATAAGGTACAGGGGTCTCAAGACATTAAAACTCTTCAGCTAAATAGCAGCAACATGGTAATGCTGGTGGGCAAGAAATGTAATAGAAGCCAGAATAACTTTATTATCTGCCAAATCTGAGCTTGAGAATGAATTAATATTTTTCTCTTCTTGGTACAAACACTCAAAGCCTTAAGTATCTTATGGGGTTTAAACAATAACTGGAAGACTATGAACTAGCAGTGATTCTATTAAAGCTTTGCCCCAAAGGAAAATTAAGACTTACTCTCTTCCTCTTCTAGGGGAACAGAGCACGTGTGTTTTTCATTTAATGCATATGTCAATATGCTTTAAAAAGCATTATTTCTAGCAGCAAAATCTGTGCCCCAGCAATATCATTCTGATCAGGTACATACAGCTTCTCCAAAAATTTACCTGGTACATACTTGGGTACCGGTAGGAAAGTTACAGAGTGAAATGCTTTAGCTTTTCACCTGACCAATGAGAGGCAGCAAATGAAACATACTGGTAATTCAAAACACTGTTCATTTTCCAACAGATCAAATGCAACATGACCTAATGCAGTGGTCTTGCAATAAACAACCTCATATGAAAGAAGCGATGAGATGGAAGAATTATTTTTCCTGTTCTCTCAGGAAAAAATAACACTCACATATATCAAGATCCAAAAATGCTAAAAATATCTTATTGAAGCAAGTACTACTCTTTGATGGAATATTAATGCCTTCAACTTAGTTTAGTTTCCTCTAAGCGTTTTGCAGTTAGTACAATGCTATTCACACGATAGGAAAACTCATCCTGTTTCAGAAAAATTACACAAGGATTTTACATCACCATTTTTTTTCCCCGCAGTAAATCAATAGAGTGATAGAAACAGAAATCCTGACAAAAATTAATTCCAACCTTCTAACACAATGCTTAACCACAAAATACACCCTGCCTGTAAAATTATTCCTACCGCAATCCAGCTATGACACGAAAACATCGTGCATCATAGCCCAAATTTTCAAATGCAGATTTCCCCAAATCATAACCTTACAAGTTATGATTAGGAAGAGAAATGCAGGAGAGATTTCCCTCAAGAACAGCCCCTGTTTCCCAGGTAAGTGCTGACAGGGCTTTTACATGCTGCAGTGGAGTGAAGCTGCACTTGCAGGCTTTGAACTTCTTCAGAACATTTCGCATCACTCCTCATTGGGATGCAATTCTGTTAACTTCAGAACAAATCTGTAGAAATCTAGCTAATCTCACAATGCTAACAAGGCCCTTGTTTCGATTGCTGATTAGGAGATATTATATCTGATTCCAGTGCGAATGAGGAAATCTTATTAAAATGATCCTCTGTTATGCATGGTAATCCGAGGCAAGGTGGGACCATTCCCAGCTTTGCTGGAGCTGAGATCCTCCCAGCTGTTTTCAATGTAATGCAAACCAAACAAATCAGCTTCTAAGAAGTGGAATGTTTTCCAGGGCCTCTTTCCCATACTGTGCATTAACCGAAAACTCATTAGTTTCAAGGGGCTTCCTCAGTAAGTCAGGAGTAACATCCCTCATCTGCCACACCGCATGGAATGCCCTCCAGTTTTGGTTGGCATGCATGTATCGCTCGCTTTCGAATGATCGTCTTAATATGTAACTTGGGCTTAATTCAAGTTTTGCACCCTTCAGCTTTGTTCACTTCTAGCCAAATCCTGTCTTAAATGGCCAAAGCAAAGATTTCAAACTTTATTTACCATGTAACCTGTCACTGTGATAAAAACTAAAGCCTCTTCCAACTTTCAAGGAGGAGACAAGACTTGTTCAGTTTTCCCTGGCAGTTATTTCTGCTTAGGAAACCCCATTCAAAAGCAGACAGTTACTTTTGAACACTAAGAGTGGGTGTTAAATTGAGATTATGGTAAACAGCAGATTTCTTTGGTTGGTGAAGAAATTATTTCATGAAAACACAAGAGAATTAAGCAGAGTTTCATGTCACTTACTGTATGTGCTGATCAGAGAGTGAATGATGAGTTTCTTGCTGTGGACAGCTGCTTTGTGGAATACTGTGCAGACTTCAGGTGGAAGAAAAAGAAATTCATGCTTTAAAATGGAAAAACTCCAAACTTCTTAGCCCTTTTGTGCAAAAAAGTAAACAGATCTTTCTAGCCAGATTTATTATTCTATTTACATGTTGCCTGAATGTGTCTAAGAACATTTTGAATTTTTTTCTTCTGTATCTCATTTCACTTTTACTGTGACAGCTTAGTTCTGTCAAAGAGAAAAGACTGTCTTTCTCTTTATGATGTTCACCAATGCTGAGATCTAAGACTTTTTTGGGAACATCACTTTGGTTTATGAGGTCTGTACCATTTTAGCTATGTTGGGTACCAAGTTATGAGTAGGCACAAGAGATTTTAAACATTACTATAAATACTCTAAAAGACAGAGCAAGCAGATGTTCTCCACAATGTAGATTCTATTTCATAATGCAATTACAGCTTCTGCATGTTACTTGATTGTCTACTATCAAGTAGATAAAAAGGCAAATGCTATAGATCAAATCTTCCCTGTCCACATAAAAAAAACGTGAGGGCCAAACTTCCCTCAAAACAACTGACATTCTGGTGGGGCACCACCTCCTCCTGTCTAGCTGGAACTAAACCTCTAACAGGGAGGCAACCTACAGCTTGAAAGCAGAAAAGCCTTGAAAAGATGCCTAGGGACTAATGGGAAAACTGGCTGAAATCTTCTACTCTTTGACCATAAATGCAAAGCCATCCATTTTAATCTTCTCCAAAGCAGGGGTTGGATGGCCGGTGCTTTGCTGCCATTGACTCCCTCTGTTGGCTGTATCTATGTCCTCCGGTTCCTGGCTTTCAGATGGCATGCACATATGCTATTCAGAGCAGCACAGACTGTCATCTGCTTATCTACTGTATTATGTGACTAGTGAAGTGCCACATGGTTGAACACCAGGAAACATATTGCTTGCTTTCACTATCAATGACCTAGGGGGAAGAATATGCAAGAGAGGAAATTTACGGTGATAAACTGGGGCTAGGACTGGGAAGCAGGTCTAAACAATGAAAGAGCTTGACAAAGAAAGTGACTACTAACTTCAAAGATTAAATGCTTGGTCTATATGAAATTGGGTGCTGCCTATTTAACAGCAACAAAATATAAATACACATGGCTAGTGCAGCAATGTGATCAGAAAGCTGAATATGGAGTTGTAACTATAGTTAAAAAGCTGACATTTACAGAAGTGAATGTCTTTTTCAGAACTCTTAGCAAACCCTGTGCTTTCTCCAGTGTTTTCTGCATCATTATGCACATGATGTCAATTTTAATAATGAAGTTCAAGCCAGTTTCCCATCCTAGGTATGCAGTGGATGTGTAGAGACCTAATTTCTGCCGGACCACACATCCTCACTGTAGGCAGGTCACTCAGTATGCTAAAACAGAACACAACTTCAGCTTCAGTTTCATGAGGTGGGAAACAGATTTACCAGCCTTCAAGTATAGATGCAAGGCAAATTCATGAAGGAAAGAACCTCTCCTGTGCCCTAAGTTGCTAATTTAAATACATCCATTACATCAGAGCTGTTTGAGAGCCCCCATCACAGTGACACTGTAATGCTACTTATGTTATTATGATCAAAGAATATTAATAACAGGACCTGAATTTATGTTATCTTAGAACCCTTTGATTTCTATTTTGCATGCAGCCACTTACCTTATGGAGTAAATTCCACTGAAAAACATACAACTTTTCAGAGAGAGGATACTCCAAGCCAGAATCATCCAGCCAAAGCTCACTGGGGAAAATGGATCAAGTTACGGACTTCAGTGGAATTTAGGTTGAAGTTAGAAGAATATGAACCTTTCTCAGTAGAAAAACTTTTTGTCCTATATCATAAAAAGTACTAGCAGAACATCAATTCAGATGCAGAAGATACTTGGGCTTTCTACTATCCTCTGTTATGCAGTTATTAAGTAAACATATTATTACATAGTTATGCTCTCAAATAAATTTAAGGGGCTTCATCTAAAACTTGCAACCCACCAGAAGATAATACTAGGTATCTGAGCCCATACCATGTATTCAGTTTGTTCCCTGTAGTCAGGATTCAGAACAGAGGCTTAATTTGAAGTGAAATCGAATTAGCCGATATTCAAAACTAAATGCTCTCTGAAGAGCTTTAGTGATTTGGATTAAACCATGTTTCAGCACTGTTCTGAATTATGGCCATTGCTATTAAGAAGTCTAGTTTAAGACAATTCAGATTTAGCACAAACAAGTTAAGCCAATTTTCAAGAATTGTCTTGCTAATGAAATTCCTTACTACTATTTAATATATTAGTGCCATGTTTATTTACTTATACTGAAAAAGTAAGTACAGGTAATCAAAGGAAGATAATCATCTTCCTTTCCCAGTGATGTGGTTTCATTTGTCCCAGAGTACAACCCTTTTTCTTTGTGAAAATGGTATCTTCTAGGCATGCATCTTGGCATATTAATAAAAAATAAATTTGAGGTTGAGGCTGATTAAAACTGAAAGTAAGCCTTGATCTGACATGTTATTTTGATTGGGTTTTCAAAGTTCACATAATTCTAGTTCTAATTTATGTTATGTGTGGTATATATCTTCTTGGTTGAACAATTACATTATTCTAAACAATTATATTGCTATGATACACATAATGCATGGCTCCTGAGCATAAAGTTCTTTAATGATGGCAGACTGTAAAGTGGTACAGTTCACTTTTAAAAGGTCATGCATCTTTTTTCAGTAGATTAACATTTTATCTTTTAATGGTGTTAAGAAAAGGTCAAAGATTCTAGCAGATGGAATATGGAAAGCTTCTATTGAAGAAGATCAATGTGCTAAGCATCAATCTAAGTCCAGAAACACAGCCATTTAATGACTGTTGTTCTTGTTTTATTTTAAATTATCACTGTTGTGACTGTTTGAATGCTCAAATTACATTTTCATATTTAAAAGAAATGGACCATCACCATCTGACACAGGTATCTATGTTTGTGTTGCATTTTCAAGAATACTTCATTACACAAAACAAGAAAAGTTCCTTAAATAATTAGCTTACCCTTAGGCTAATGGCCTATCACTCTGACATCCAAATGAACGCAGCAGAATGATCCCCAACAGCAACATGGCAGATAATTTTATATTGGTTTAACTGAGTAAGTTTGCAATAATTTAAATGGATTTATGCTCTCAAGTCAAGTCTGTTCTGTGTAACATGCTGTTGAACTTTTAATATAGGTGATATTATAAACTTATGATGATATTTTTCAAGAAGGACATATTTAGGGACTAAATCTTTCCAAGAGTATTTTATTATCATTTTTAGACCCAGATTCTGTAAGAGAAAGAATAAAGTCTAGGTATTTCAGTTGTCCCAATATTTTCGGACCTCAAGGGAAGAAAATGCTGTGTGTTTGCAGGACTCTATAAGCTCTTCTGAGCTGCTACGTGCCTCTGTCTTGTTTTATAAAATAAATAGTATGACAGTGTAACATGATTGGTTTTCTGTGTGCTAAAGTAAATACAAATATAAAAAATAACAGTAGGGGGTCAAGCTGCTTTGTAGAAAGTTATCAGACAGCTTCTAAAGATTGTCAAGCTTATGTGTCTGCAGTGTATATGCGCATTTTTTCGAATTTACTTGTATTTCAAGTTCCTATTATCCTCTTGAGCCAGGCCTGCTCCCAACAAAAGGGTTTCAAGAAGAAAAAAGTACTGGAAATAGGGATTCTCTTCAGGGTCCTTGGACATAATCACTATTAAGCAACAGGAAGTGAATTTGCGCTCAAGTCTCCATTCTGGCTTATGTGTTCATACATTTCAGAAGCAAACCCAGTCTACAGTTATGACTCTTCAATTGCTACACATGAGGACAAAACGATGAGCATTGGGAGTCACCCAGCTCTTGCTATCAGTATTATTTCAAATGGAAATGCATATCAATATTTTGATAAACTACTGAACACACTAAACCAGACTCAGAGTTTACAAGGATACCTATATTTTCAGAAAAATTACTATGCAATATTAACCAGACCTATTTAAGCACTTCCCATCCACACAAGCCAATAAGATACTTGTTGCACAGGCTACAATAGCTAGAGGGTTATTTAAAAGAAAGTTCAAGGAATTGTCTGGAAATTTTTAGTTTAGCTTCATGTTAGAAAGAAGCTTAAAAACTTTCAGCTGCTATTTTAAGACAGGTCAAGGCCACTTTTTTTTCCCCTTTTTTCAAGGATTTTTTTAAATCTCATCCTGCATAGTGTTAGTCATCTTCTATCTGCTGGGATGTAGGAGGTAAGTTATTCTTTTCTTGGATATAATCTCTGTATAGTTGCCTCCTTTGCATCATTTTCAGTCTGTCTTGGCTGGACAAAGAGCTCTTACCCTCCAGTATGAGGAAATTATCCCATTTCTAACAACTGACTGGAGATACTGAAGTGTGTCTCAGAAGAAACAGGGTGTTCAAAATGGACTGTGAAAAGTATAGTTATGACGGTTTGCTTTTATTTATAGATATGTACTTCAGAATTGAACTGCATATACCAAAGGCTGTAAGTGCTATCAGCTTCACCACCAGCTAACACTGTACTCCAATAAAGAAAAATCTAGTTCTAGTTCCCATGTAAAGAACAGGCCTAGCCTGAGGCCAGTACAAGTTAACTTTCTGGACTAGTGTGGACAGAAAATTCCAGAGCTGCCAAGAGAAGCTGCTCCTTCTCTTCCTATGCTAAGGACATTTCAGCAGAGGGGCTGGTGTTTATTTCAAATACCACAGCATAGTGTGTTGACAGCCACTGTCTTTTGGGTAGGACAGTCTTTGGAGATTCAGTCACCATAAATTCTATTTAAACTTTTATTGCTTCAAAGACACACTGTAAGGTATTGCACTAATTAAGTAGGCTGCCATATTCCCATCGACTTGAGTTCAACTGAATTTAAAATACAAACAGCTCAACAAACAGCTCTGAAAAGGGGACAATTTCAGTGCAAAAAGACAATGAAAACAAGTGCCAGACACTGCTGTCTATCTGATCATCTAGCAGCAATTAAGAGGATGGCAAATAATTATCTTTTAAATAGCTGAAATATTGAAGCAAATCTTCTTGCTCTAAACACCGCATTTTTTTCAATGAAACGTAAGTCCAAGTCATACTCATGCAAGCTTCGGGGTCACCTTGAAACAGAGAGAGAAACGCAACTTCTATCTCTTGGTTAGACAAGATAAAGTAATAAAACCAGACACTATGAACATGCTAAAACCAACATTCAGTTCATAATTCCTTGTGAACTCCCTTCATAGTTTCCCATACGGACTGTGTAAGACAGCCAAAGGAGGAAGCCTTCACTAACCCTTAGAACATCTCAGTGGAAGCAGACCGCAGTCACTGAAGGGCAGTGCAACGTGCTAACAGTACACGACAGTCCTTGAGGCAGAAGATAGCTTCAAAAGCATAACTAGCCAGACAGCACAAAGAAATTGGCACTATGCTTTATTAAAAAAAAAAAAGTGGTAAACAACTATAAAAGCCATAATATTTTCCCATTATCTTTGAATACTTACAGATTATGTTAATCCAAGAGACAAGTTTACAAAGCCAGAATGCCACAAAAATAATCTACTGCAGCCGCAAACTCTGTAAGTCACTACAGGTAAAATGCAAGTATGGAGAAGTATGAAGTACTGCTTTCCTGTTTCAGATGACTTTTTCACTGTGGGGTTTTATCTGTGGTTTTTCCACATGCAACATAGGATCTGAGAGACCAAGATGTTTCCTATCCACTAGGAGTAAAGACCAAATTGTATTCCTATAAACAGCTCTGGGATGCTACCGTTCTCCCTGAATTTGCACAGGGGTAGACACGCAGAAGCCTGGAGAACAGTATTATTGTACACAGATTAAATGGACTCCAAACTGCTTTCTCTCCTCTTGCTCTGCAGAGCTGGCAAGAGCAGAAGCAGTAAATACTTAAGTTTTGTCACTTGAGTCAGCACGTATAATTCTTCATACACGTAGGAACTAGCTCTGCTGCAGCAGAAAATACCATTTTCACAATAACTTTTTACAGTGGAAACTGTGCCTTAAATCAAACAACCAAATACTGAGTCAGCTCAGTGGCAGAGCAACAACAATTTGATCTGCTACGTGGCAAGCTTTGGTTTGGAGATACTAAACAATTCTTCATCCTGGGCCCCGGGCTTGTAAATATGACAGAAGATGATGCAATGTATTCAGACTCTAGGGAGAAAAGGAACAGTCATACTACTCTTGAGAAACCCTTTGTGCAGAAAAATTTATTGTGTGCCCCCAGGTGCAAAGCCTATGGATGAAATGCAACTCAATAATGACAAGCCAAGGTGTTTCATGAGAGCTAATGAACATTTCAGTATTTGCACTTAGTCAGATAAAACAGTGTTTTCCAGTTGAGCAAGGAGACAGCAATTGTGAGTATGATTTCTATGTGATAACAAATGTTCCCAGAGTTTTTTTTTAAGCCCCGTGTTTTGTTTTTGTTTGGTACAGAGATGATCTTACTAGTGAAATCTAACCAGTTCTCCCACCTTTATGCTTCCCTTAACTTTTTATAATGTCCTTTTCGAGACAAGCTGCATTTCTGAGGGTCACCTGTTTTTTAAGCAGAGTAATAGTTTCATATTTTCTACATATTCAGAGCATAGTCTTGCATACCCTTTAATCCCCATTCTATAAACAGTAAGAGGGTCCACTGAGATGTACAATGATTTCATAATTTATGTGTTCTGTTTGATTTCTATGTTCAAGTGCAGCTGACGAGACATTTAAAAGAACTGGCTAACATCTTATTGCTCACAGACAGAATATCAACATAAGCACAAGGAATTCATAACACCTATGGAAAGAGGTGTTGCATATAGGCGATGAGATATGAGAGAATATTTTGAAGGAATGCCTCTTACAGCACCCAGTCAAGCTTCCAAAAGGATTATTCATTATAAACCATGCTGGCTTGATAATGAATTCTGATAGAGAATATGATGTTAATTCAGCCATTTTTCTCTCTTTCACTCTTGGATTAAAAACAAAAAATAATACAAATATTACTTTAGCCTCTGAGTACTTCTGTGATCTGATTTCTTACACCCTGCAGGGGACAGCATTGGGTAAAGAAAAGTAGAAATCATATGATAAAGAAGCATTTGCTTTCAATTACCAAATTGTACTTTGTTAATTGAGATACAAAAAATTATTCTTTGGGTTGTTTTCTTTTTTCAGGTTGGCACAAATTCTCTCTATCTCTTCACCCTGAAACTCTTCTGAATTATTAATCAAAATTGGTTTGGTTACATAGTTCATTCTATTATCAGTAGTGAGAAAGATTCCCAACAATTTGTAGTCACCAGCATTACTAAGGAAGAAGAAATTCTACATAGTATTGCTATAACTTAGGACTTTCTCCTCATTAAAGGATGTGTAACACTTCTTTTCAGCAGCTGTGTTGAGCCCTTTCTATGGTGTCAACACAGGTATAATTTCGTAGTGGAAAAAATATTGCTTTTATGCTATCATCTTTTATTAAAATATATATGTGTACAGACAAGGACATACACACACACACTCACATATTTTGCCTGTACATGTGCATGTAAATGCAAGCCAAAGTGTTTGCTTTTATTTTCCTCAGCCATCATACAAAAATAAAGGTGTTTTCTCCCCCACAAACAAGTCTGTATTTAAAAGTGATTTTGCAAAAGGTATATGGTAGCCTTGTTTATTTTGGACAGATGCAAAGAAGTATCTCTGAACTTCTGCCAGTGATCAAAGAAC
>NW_009923596.1:0-32305 GCF_000696875.1 Nestor notabilis
CACTTATTGCATGTAGTCACATTTTCCTAGACACGAATGCTGGGCAAGTTACGCATTCTTTTAATACATACATTATGGAATGTGTTTGGGTTTGCTGTTAGAACAGATAAACATATTTTTAACATGGATTTGCTCATGAGCTGAAAAGTGAAGTCATGTAGGGTGTTTTTAATATCTTGTTGGCTTCACTACTGAGAACATTTGGCCCCAGGCAGCCTTCATTTACATACCATGCCCCATGTCTTTTCTATTATTGCTAACTGAATATTCACATCTCAGTGTTCTTGATCCTGACCCCTATTTGTTTCACACATTCTTTTGTACTTGGTGGCATTATTCTTTTCACTATTATTATTAATATTATCATGCAAATAACTATTTTGTTAAAGTCATCCCCTTCACTGACTGTGAAAATGAGTTAAAACTGGTAATGTGCCTGTTTCATACAGACAAGTAGTTTAATACAGAAGATAACCATGGCTAAGGAGATGCACCAGTTTCCACTTTAAGCTCCTGTATATGTTTAAATATTCAAATTTTTCTAACCTTTACTTTCAAGTCTTAAGATTTTGGGCTAAGCTCTTCACCTTTGCTCCAAGACGTCTTTTTTTAAAGTGAAAGCAAGTAGTTAACTAGAAATTTAAACTTTTTTTTTTTAACTATAACAAAAGTTTCACCCAACACAACTAACTATAGGTAGTTGAAATATGGCGTGAAGCAACTTTCCAAGAATCTTTCTTTCCACAGAGAAATCTAATTCCAACTATGCCTTGATCCAGCTTTTCACGGCTACATTCAGGTCATACTGAGTGCACAGTGCTGAACATGTGCATGGGTGAGACTGTTGCCAAATGGAAATGAACAGATGTGGTAACAGGTAAGGAAGCCTCTATCTGTCTAGGTTATTCTCTTCAGTGTGCTGAGGGATCAAAGCAGCTTCTTGCAACTCCAGCAAGGAGCAATCCCACTGGGATGACCTTCCAAGTGTTCTGTCCCTTATGGTTCATATGAAATTGACCATCCAAAATCAGGAAATGGATTGAATTCATACTACCTGAAGCTAAGGTTTATTTGACCTGGCTTTTCATGAGCAAAAGGAGATGCAGGAACCATTCAAATTTGCACGGAATCATTCTGAGACCTTCCACTCCTGCTCAAATCCAGGCAACCAGCTGTAGACACGTAGCACTCTAGTGTTACTTTATGAGCCAAAAGACTCCGTAACCCCAAAGCAAAGCTTTTCTTCTAGGTGCTCCACAATTTTTGCTTATACTCAGAGAAGTTGTATTTAAGAACTGAAACTGTAGGTGCTTATGGACTTCATTACAATGTGTTTAACAGTTGGCAACCAGCAACTGTAAAGCTCTCTAAAATGTGTAGGTACCTTTGTTGCACTGTCATAGCAATTGCCCCCTGTCTAATGGTCTGTTAAATTTTTGGATTGTTAATTTAGCTTCTACACCTATGATACCCAGAAGGGAGACCATACTGGTGACTGAGAGGATAAAAACAGGCTGTAGATTTCAGGCATGACTCAGTCTGTTTTGGAAGTCGGTGGGAGAGTTTCCATGGACTTCAAAGAGTGTTGGCTCAGCATCACACTGCAAGAGCAGATCCCTGTGCAATACAAGAGCAACCAGAGCCAGCCTCTAAGTACCAGTATCTCCAAATCTAATTCTAGGAATCTCAACTCCAGTACCAAAGACTGGTTTTTGAGGTCACATCTATCTTTGTGTGAACTGAGCAGCATTCATAGAAACTCATTATTTCTGAAAACAGGCACCTAACTGCTATGATAGCACATGCACATGCAAGTTTGGAAATTTCAGTGTAAGGGAGCAAAGACAAATAAGCGTGCAAGAATTCAAGGGGAGGAATAGATGTCCTAAAAGGATCATCTTTTCTGTAGGCATTGCCATTCTGCTACTGTAGTCCACATCAGATATACAATACACTCATTCTCAAACCTTTGTATGATGTTGATCTGTCTTCTTAAAGCCATGGGAATACTGTAAGAATATTATACTTTTCTGGTGGAAAAACACCACACATCTAGGAAGCTAAAAGTTAATAATATCACAAAGACATCAGATGAAACATTGCAGTTGAGCTTTATCATGTTCTTGTTTGGGTAGCTGAGTTAACTATTATGGTCCTAATCCGTGAAATGCCTTCCCAAGCCAAAAAAGCAGCCCACTGACATCAGTTAAGTATGTGTCTGTCTATGCAGAGATCATATTGCAAGACTTGGAGCCCTGAAGTGCTCTTAAAACAAGGCCAGATGATGGTCTTACATGAGGACCTCTTACTCAGCCTAGTTGAAATCAATGGGTCTGTTGGATGGAAAAAAAAAATTCACAAATGAGACTGAGGAATTTCCAGTCTGACCTTTCACGTTCCACATGGTTTGTGTACGCTTATTGAAAATGAAATGTAATTTTATATTTTATACTTTGAATCATATAGAATCAGCATAATTTATGCAGGATCCCACATGCTTGTTAAGTAATCAGAATACTTTTCATGAGGAGAAAGTGTATATAAAAACAGAGCTGAGATATCTATATGTGTATGCATGCAACAAGCAGACCAAATTTACTGAGAATAACTCACTGGAAAGAAACTCTCTAGCTGTAACATTTTACACCAGTTTTCAGAACACAAGGGGACAATTTTTATACTTATCAATAATTAAGAGGGTTTTTGAAATTCATTGCATTCCTTTTCCTGTTTTTCAGTAAACACAAAATTGCAGTTTGCTGGGATGACAGGGAAGCATTACCCTGTGGTTTCTAAAAGGCCAGGCTCAGCGATGTAAAACGACACAGGAGCATGTAGACGAGTCATGTTTGCAAGCGTGCAGTGAGCCGAGTGTGTGTTGGGAATGCCAAAGCAGGAGCTGGCTTGGGTTGCAAGCAGAGATGTTCTGTTGTGTTTGCTTAGGTCAGTGCATGAAAGGTGAGCCCTTTCATCACCACGGCTGTGATTAAAACATTGCCCACTTGGTATGAAGAGCAAGGTGTGCCTGCTCTGCGGGCAGCTGCCAATCTGTCAGCTAGCAGATTTGTAGGTTGAGAAAGGATGCATCCATGTGGGTGAAAGATTGTACTCTGGCAAATTAAACTGGAATGAAAACCAAGTCTTTTCTCTGTATTTATATTGTAGCTTCCTTCTTATCTCTTCATATACTGCACAAGTGACAGCCTGCTGATCTGGGGTAGACCAGGTGTCAAAGACTTGTTTCACACCACTGTAGAGAGTACACACCTGAATGTTTTGTTCTTTTTTCTTGAGAAAGGATCTATTTATTGCCCTTGTATTTGAAGTGTACATGAATATATTCAAGCAAGAGCCAATGTACATTCATTGAAGAAACGTAAATCCAACTCTACATAGTGTATGGAAAACATCTGCAGAGTTTAATTAAACTCATTCATTGCAACCAGGGCTAGAGCCAAAATCTTTTAAAGAGTAGTGAAAAAGTGGCAGACAGAAGTGTGCAGCGACAGAGCTATAGCCTAACAAATTAAAACATCCTAAGAGCCTATATACAATGTACATGCAAGAGCAATTTCATTACTACAGTCTAAATTGTACTCAATGACAAATGTACTCAGGGTTTTGAAGAACAGCACTTTCAACCCTTTGCCAATGTGTTGTCTACAAATATCTCTATTTATTTTATGTACCTGCTGTTTGGCATGGAATGATCTGCATAAATGAACTTGGCAAGAAAGGTACAAAAAAAAATTTAAAAAAAGGAAACAAGCTCAAGAAATAATACTGATCTCCAATTAATTTTTTTTATATTTGCACCAAACAAAATGGCAAAGTAAGGAGGCAGAAGAGCACGATGTTCAAACTTCAGTGCTAGAATATGGATGCATGTAAACTGTATATTATTATTATAGAAAGTCTTGTAATCCTTCTCTGTGTTTCTCTTTGCAGCCATAAGATGAGGGGGTGATCACCAGTGGAAAATGAACAGTCACTGCGGTATCAGATTGGGCTGGAATCTGTCATACTTGGAAACCAGTGTGAATAGCGTGGTCTTACACCCGGAATAAGAAAGGAACACTACAGTTCTGATTGGATAAAAAGATCCCCAGATAAGAATAAAGCAAGATCGCTGAGTTCTTGACATGTATTTAAATGTACTCTGACACTTCACATAGCTTAAGGTTATATATCCTCTTAAAATTTTCCTGATGTCTTTTTGTTTGTTTGTTTAGAAAAGTTAGATTTTAAAAAAATATGATATCTGCGAATCGCTCAGGACTCGTTCTAAATTTTCAGTGACTCATCACTGGTAATTTACAGTAAATCCAGTCTTACAAAACCAATCCACACTTACTCAGTTCTTTGTAGTGTACAGCCCTTGTTGTAAGTTATTCAACGGAGGATGCACAGACCTTTCCAGAAACCTTACACACAAACAAGCCCTAGCACAATTTATTTTAGGTCGATATATTAGGTACTTTTTTACAGATTTGAGCTAAGATAATATTTGATACTATAGGAAGAGGTCATAACAGTTTAATCTAGAAAATAATTTTACTTAATTGAGGTACAGTTCTTTCGAAAGAGGTTAATAGCATATTCCCTTTTCCCCCCCTCCTAAGTGACAAATTCTAAAGTCAATTAATCAAAACAGAAGTTAGGGTCACCTTGACACATACTTTTCTCTCAACCTTGTTGATGTCAAGATGCATAGAGTGACTGCAAACCACCAGAGGATCCACAGGGTAGGTCAGAGATAAGCATTTTACTCCAAGTTCTTTGTATGGTGTTGGTTGTTGAAGTGATCAGTTGATCTTTGTGATCTTGTCACGCAACAGACTTTCTAGTCAAGACTAACCTTTCATGTAAGGAAACCATAGGTTTAACAACAGTGGTTGAGCACTTACCTTTTATATATCTCTCGTGGCCATAAGACTTGAGGTATTTGTGACCTTTGCTGCTGGAGACAAAGGACATGATGTTCAATGGGGAAATTCATATATTCCACTTGGAAAGCTTCCTCCCACTTACACCAAAGCAAAGTTTGCACTTGGCACCAACATTTCCCATGGAATTGTCATTATTGACGCTTCCAGTGTTGTATAACCTTGAAGTGTAGAAACAGTTAAAGTCACGATTTCTCCCCAGAATGCATGTGCATAAGGCAAAACACAGTTTGAACATTACTTACATGCATTTATTAACATTTGAGCACAAGCCAGGAACCTATAAGAAGTTAGAAAGGATCCCAGCTAGTCTAGCATCTCTCCTGAGCCTAATTTTAGTATACCGAGGCCAGCCTAGTATCTATCCTTAGCATTCTTGGTACATCTAGTCCAGTCCTTTGGCAGAATTTCTAAGGATTTTCAGGAATACAGGATCAAGCTGTTGTCTGCAGCCTAGGGCCTTGTGCTGTCTCTCTCAGCTACTGTCATACATGAAATGATATCACAACCTTTTGAAACTTTTTCATGTCTTTTGGGAGATGCGTAGGTACTACCATAAAATGTTATAAAACTTATCTTTATTTGTCAGGGACTTTGTTTTATACTGCTCATAGAAATACCAAGCTGTAAAAAATGTGTGGGACTCAACTCACCCACCTTTAACTGTTTAAAATTTAGTTCCTCTTCTCTAGAATTATTTATTTTCTTACACAGATAAAAAAGGGCAGGAAACAAAGAGCAATACAGTACAGCTAGTGTCTTGATTTCAGGTTGGGTACCTAACCAACTGACAAATGTTTCTCCAGCTGGGCAGGACTATCACAATGTATTATATATGTCTTGCCTTCTCTCATTGCCATCCCGAATTGTTAATATTTTTCAAAAGTTTCAGGTGCAGAAAACTTAGAAATAGAGAGCAGTTTTGGGAATATAAGACAAGGGGTGATCTCACTTCTACACTTTTTGCTTCAAGAAGGGGATGGAGGGAACAAGGGTCATCATGGAGCACAGATTCTCTTTGGATTTCCACCCTTGTGGGAGAAAGAATGATGAAGTCTGACATACAGGTTCACATCTAACTGATCAGTATAAGAGTGTGAAATAAGGACAACCTTTGCTTTAACCCCTCAGCATCTTCAGGACCACTTTGGAAACCAAAGTGTTCAAGTTTCATCTAGTCTGACATTTGAGAGCTATTTGTCCCAAAACATTCATGTTTGTTTGTGTAGACAAATGATGCTGTTGCCACCAGATAAGGTGGCATCTAAATTATATTCTCCACTCTCAGCATCTACACTGAAAAAATAATTTCACTTTTTCTGGACAGAAAACAAAAAAAATAAATCCATCGTTCATTAAAAACATTATCTGGTACTAATTTCTTGGACACAGATATCATCCACAGTATCTTCCTTTACTTGCAAACGTTTCAGAAGCCAAACTAGGTTTTCAAAAAAGTCTAGGGGGATAAAAAACATATAAAGTAACCTAATTTTACAGTGTCTGGGGAAATCCTTAGCCCTAGGTTGGTGCCTGTCTCTGCTCTGCTGCAACTCAGATCTGTATGTGCCTCCCTGAAGCTGACATCCAACCCCGTGTCTCCAAAAATGTGACATGCTGTCTTCCATGTTGATGCTGGTTTATAACTGACGCAGGGATTAGGACTGATCCTCTGATGTTTTGGGTGAATGACTGAACAGGTTTATGCAAAGCCTGGCTGTGTTTCCAAGCCATCCCAACCTGCCTTCTTCCCTCTCATTTTCTGTTCTGCCTCATAAAAATACACTCTCAGAGAAATTAAACCAGTGTGGAACAAAGATGGAAAAACCACTCAGAAAGGTGATTGCAAGCTTGACTCCCAGGACTGCTGGTGGACCTGCTCGCACCTCTTACTGCTGCAGCAAAATTATTCAATTGCCCCGGTGGGTGAGGATTTGCTCTATCTACAACACAATTTTCTGAAATTCTAGTATTGGAAACATTTAAACAGTTGCATGCACTTACACATGGGTTAATAAAGGAGGATAGATGAAGAACCAGGCTGTAATCAATGGCAGAGTTTGAGAAATCTTTCTCACAGGAATATTGGCCACCTCTGCCAGTGGGATGCAAGCAGGGAGATTTGCCCTTGGTGCTCACCCAGAAGTAAATCTCACTGCTTTCGGATGAAAGGAGGGAAGTAGAAAGGAAAGGTCCTTTCTCCACAGTCCCACAGCTTTGTCTGGGGGTACAACTCTGGGAAACTGTCAAATGTGTCCTGTCAAAATACCCAAGTCCTACATCCGCAGCAACCAGGCATGTCTAACTGTACATGTGAGAAGTTTTCCCTCCCTCCCTTCAGGGAATATGGAAAGTGAACTGTGGAAATGGGAGGAAAATAAAGGAAAGGGTGGGATTTAAGTAGCTGAAGATGTAGAAAACTGTAAAGCATTAGGAGGTTATCAAGGAGACCTGAAGCTTTCTGTCTTCCTCACCATAATAAGTTCTATCTGTACATTGTTCCTTTTGCCTCAGAATATTCAGTGTAGCACTTTCATAGACAAAATTAACAAAATGCCATGTGAGCCAATAGACAACTTCAGGGCAAAGAGCAAAGCACATCTTTTACCATATACTAGCATGGGACTTTTGGAGATTTTGCTACCTTCTTGTTGGGACAGCTTTTGGCTTTGTTGGTGTCAAGTCAGGGACCCTGGAGCATTATTAATGACCCCCAGTCACACAGACGCTTCTAAAGCAAAGGCAGTTGATGGTTCCACTACTGCTTATTTTATGAGAAGCTTGTTAATGTTGTTATTCATCCTATACTTCAGGCCAAAAGATAAATGTGCACTCGTTTATAAGAAAAGTCAATCTCTGCCTGCAATAGCTTATATTTCACACACAGAGAGGCACATAGACACACACAAAACAGCACAAACCTAGGCTTAGTAATACCACCACCACAAAAAAAAAAAAAAAAAAAAAAAAAAAAAAAAAAAGAAAGAAAAAGAAAAAAAAGGAAAAAAATAGTTTTGGAAGTAACCCAAGATTTTCAAGCTTAGTTTTTTCATTCATTTCATTCTACCCAACTCATCCACAGCACAGTCCTACTTAACTCCAAGTTAACTCCACCATAGGTGAAACCAGCCCACACAGCATACTGCCCAAGCACAGAAGTAGCCAGAACTGCACCCGCCCTGACAGAAGTAAGGCTGACACCTGCTCAATGCAGCAAAATTCACTGTATTCATCAGATGAAGACCCAAGTACTTTTTAAAGCTTTATTCATGGAAATGGGATTATTCTTCCAGTTGGCACTTCTCGCCTCATCTCTTTAGTTAGCAGTAGGCGAGTTTCACTCCTTAGGTGAGATGCTCAGACTTCCAAAATGTTTATTTGCTTTCTCTGATTTTCATTCCCCCAACTTCAAACTTGCTTAGTGAAAATAATGGATGAAGATCTAAAATGGAATAAGTAATTGCTTGATAGCTCCTTGCTAACTCTTTAAAGTGCTGTGCAGCTGCTGATGTATGTTTGTGCTGGCATTGCGGAGTGGAGCCCTGGGAATAAGGAATCTGATTTCAGAGAAACAAGAGCCAGCTTCAAAGAAGTGAGCAACTCTCCCCAGCTGATAGAACTTTTACTGAAGGAAAACAACAATGAAGTAAGAAGCACATCAGCAATATCTCCTGTTACTCTTCTGCAATCCTTTTCAAAACTTTCTTCTTGTTTATCTGATTATGCACTTCCGTTTCTAAATTCTCCCTTGTGGTGGTTTTACCTTTTCTGTTAGTTTAGGTGTTTGAATGTATATTTCAGTGCGAGACCACATCACTTCAAAGCACATTATATTAGTTACTAGAGAAGGTGTGGGGGGAAACCTCCTGTAATTGCAACATATCCTTGGATGTCTCTCCAGAACGGGAAATCAGTTTGAGATCTATTAGACAACTTCTATTTTTTTACATATATAGAGGAAAAGGCATTATCTTCTAACAATGAGCTAGTCCACAGGTTGTATTTACTGTTTAATATTTAAGATTACAGCTAATCGACTTTGATCATACTTAGCCAGGAATTAGCTGGTTGAAATAAACACTCTAGCCATCAAAGTACGTGTTCCACATTTCAAGAAAAGGCTGAAAACTGAAGGATATAAGAGGCTAGGTTGAAAGTTTGTGTGACTTAAAATTTACTTTTTCAAACAAAGAGGAAAAGAAGCAGTCTTCTCAGTGTCCAGCCCTCGTCCCATTTTATCTAATACCAGTTTGGCTGCTTACTATAAGAAGAGTAAGCCCAGACTCTCATAGCTATAGATCTAGGTACTCCCATGGTGAAAATTCCTGGACTGAACAAAATCAATATACCTACACTGGTTATATCATTCCCATTTATAACAAATGTTTATGGGCAGACCTCCCAATGCACATTATTGACATGCCATAACATCTCTGCCTTTCACTTTCTGAAGATTTTTCTTTTCTCTCTTAACTTTCCAAGCACAATTTCCTGACACTAACAGATTGGGATATTTCTGTGGAAAGGTTCTGTAAAAGTTGTTCTTTGAGCAGGCAGAGAGCAGCACTGGTTTGCTTAGTTATTCTGAGTGTATGATGGATGAAATGTCAGAAATAATTCCACAGGCTGCTGATGTCTAATCCCAGAGGATAAATACCTGCATTTTAAATCCCACTGCAGGTTTAATTTGCCCAAATGAAACCCCATTGCACCACCTTTTATTACTTTTGCAAACAATAATAAAGTAATGCTGACGAATTGCAAACCAAGAGCAAAGGGACTCTGGAATTATTAAATATCATTCACAGCTACATTTAGCTGGTATGTTGGTACTGGTAGAAAGAGCTTTAACTAAGAAATACTTTATTTAGTCCTGGTCACTTAAGACATTGAACATCTTTGGACTGCTAAAACTTTAGTGGTACCTCAGGCCACAAGGGCACTCGGGAGCTTAACTCATCATGGTATTATAAAAGTGGTGGGATTGTTTCTCTGAATTTGAGCAGTTCTGGCAGCAAGGTGAGACTTTCACACTCACTTTCTTTTTCTCTATTTTTCTTTTTTTCTTTTTTTTTTTTTTTCTGCACTTTCACAGCAGTAAAACAATATATTTAGCACAAACCAGAAAACCACGTGGTTTCCTTGCTCCTAGGATCAAACTAAGGCACTAGAAGGACAACCTTCCTTAGGAATGGGAAGATGTAGGTAGCCAGAAAGACCAAATATGAGATCAGAGGAGAAAAGGTTATGTAAATTCAAATGCAGTTCTGATATGTTTACTACAGACAGTAAATAACAATTGACTTGATATAAGAGTTTCCCCTTAACTTCTGTGGCCTCCCAGAGGCTAAAACTAATTATACAAGATTGACAGTCATTTAAGATCTGCATGTCCTTATTTATTTCTTAAAAACTGAGGCCAGGGAGAGGAAGAAACATAACCCAGCCTCTGATTTTCCAAACATCAGTGTGGACCTATAACTTACTGGGTGGGAAAAGGTTTAACATCAGCCTGCACAAAATGCACACATGGAGAATTCAGTAGCCATCCATTTTTCTCTGTGTGTTCTTGGTGTACATTTATTCTGCAAAGACCATTTCTGTCAGCTTACTCCTATTGCAAGTAAAAGTACACTGACAGTGAGAAATCAGACCCTGACTATTGTGGATTGCCTCTTATGGAAACATCTCCAACATTTCATTCCTAGCTGAGTGGTCAGATTGTGCTTCTCCCTCTCTTTACTTACCAAGGCTGAATTTTACTTACAGTGTAAAAATGCTGATTTAAGAAGTACACAAATATCATATAAGTTTGTAAAATCACTATTCCATGTAAGCAAAATAACAGCTTCTTCCCTGGAACAGCAGTAATGCAGAAGAATGTGTTATATTTTAGCTGTCTCTTCTTTATTATTATTATTGTATCTATAGGGATACTGACTAAAGATTCTGAATAAAACTGGAGGTGCTTCACAAGGTACTTGACTAGACAGAAGAACACAGGATTCACTTGGTATTAAGAGGCAAGCTATTCTATAGAAAGGTTTGAGATAATATTCTACCCACTGTAACTTATGGATATTTTCATTATGTATATGGAAGTCTAATCCTTCTTGAATCCTACTAATCTCTTGGCCTAAGTTATACCTGGGAGCAATGGGTTCAACAGGTTAATTACAGCTTTTGTTTAAAAAAAAAAAAAGAAGGGGGGGGTGGGAAGCTTCCTTTGATTACATTTTTTCCCCCTTTCTGCTTCATTAAACTTTATTTCCTGAATGGGTAAACAGAAGAACCTGTTTTACCTTTTTGATACAATTCGTTATCTCAGATAGTGCTATTACATTCCCTTTTACTCAATTTTGTCAACTGACTAGTCCCAGTCTCTCCAGTTTCAATCCATACAAAACTGCATGTATTTTATACCATTTTGCAAGGCACAGTCCACGTTGTGAGGATCAGCAGAAAGCAGCAAAACCATGCCGCTATGCCATCCCAGTCCCAGGACTGTGCATGCTTACATGGAACAGTCTTTAAATAAAAGACAGAAATGATCCTGGGAGCAGAGAGTGGAACCAAAAGGATGCCCTGAGCCCTGGAACCATTCTCCATTTCATCCTTGCTCTCTGGCCCAGGGAAGGATTCTCCTAAATCCTCCCCTTAACTACAGCCATTTCCCTAAAGGGTGGGAAACATGACTTTGAGCTGCCCAAGGCAGAAGGGGAAATGGGACCCACGTGTCCCTCTTTCTCTGCAACTGCTCTTACAATAAGGCTATTGCATGGTGAGAAGGTGGCAGACACCATTGCTGTCTATCTCCTCTTCCCAGAGTATTTTAACAGAAAACAGTGATTCCCTTCTCAGCATGCTAAGAAATAACAGAAAAAAAAGAATATAAGACCTACAGTCATGAGGTTTTTTGGTTACTAAGTGAATAGATGCTTCTGTAAACTGGTTTGAACCTATCTTGAGGTGTCAGGTAGGAAACACAGGCTGTTTATTCAGCATTTCATGTTGCATGCTGGAAGCCACCTGCAGAAAATCAGCTTTGGAGACACTTCAGTCCAGGATCACCTTGGTATCTTGAGAAGTCTTTGACCCAGACCTTGCCTCTTTTACACACCTGATGGGCTGAACTGACTCCTGGACATCCTTCACCTGTCTAAATTGCCAAACTTTTAAAAGGATGAAATTAGGTATAATCCCACAATTCTTCAGATTTCAGGGCAGTAAAGACAACCAAAACCTCAAAATCATATTTGAGATCTTAGCAAGGAAATAGACCTGACTTTCCATTTTTATATAATTGTTTTGATGTAGTTTGGGCACCACCAACATGCTTTCCATCTGAGCATTTTCTGCCTACACTGGAGCCTCTTCAATTAGCTTTGCCTGACCATATTTCAATTTAGCAAGAAATAAGACATACTTGTTTTGTTTATTTGGCATGTAGAGTCCAATTGTAAGTAATTGGAATACTTCAACACTTACTGCTAAATACTATGGCATATGTTTTGTTGGAGCTTCTCAGCAACACAGGTCCTATTACCTCATTCTTTGCTTCTAGTGACATCAACCATGATAGCAATTCCACTGAGAACATACAATAAAAGTGACAGGAAGTTCTCAAACCATATCAAAACACTGTCACATCAAGCAAGGTAACACATCTTTGGCAGTGGCTATCAACCAGTGTTTTGAATGACCCAAAGCTGTTTCTGAAACATCTCCTTCACAAGCATAACCCTATGAATACCAAGAGAATTGCTTTGGCTGAGTATTCAGCTTTATTGAGTTTTACTGAATTCCATACCCCTTTTCTGATTGTATTTATGTTTTTAGTTGGATTTAGTATGTATTTAGAGGAGTTAATTAGTCTGTAACCTCATCTAAGCTGGAAGACCAAGACCAAAACACAGTTTGATGTTCAGCTGGAGGAACTACGTTATGACACTTGGGGAGTAGGTTTACTTTTATGCCTGCCATTAATGCTGCAGGCTGGGCAGGTGGGCAATGCTGGAAGCTGCAGACTGCTCTTCTTTGTAAGTCCTAAGGCATGTTGGTCTTGAGATTTGTGTAAAAATCTGTGAATTGCGGTTTCTGTTGCTCTGCTTAAAAAGCAACATAGAGGTTTGTTGTTCAGTGAAGAAGTTGTTGATCATAAGTTCAGTGTTCATATCCTAAACATCTCAGTGGCCTCTCTGTTTTTCAAGTGACTTTTTTCCACAACGCGAAACTCATTCCACAGCAGTGACTGTTGATAAGGCACATTACAACAAGAGATGTGAGGAAATAAGCGTTAGACAATTTGTTCTCAGCTTGCAGTGGTGTATAAACTCCCACAGCTCCTATGTCTTCAAAGTCCCTTGCAAATGCTAAATAACTATCATTCTTATCCCCACCTCATGAAGACACGTCACTTAAGGCTCTACCTACAAGTAGGCATGGTTTAAAACACCTGATGGCATGGCCTGAAAGCCCAGGTATGCTAAGGCTGTCACAGCACAAGCCCTGGAGAAGGTGATTCTCAAATATCTCTCTCACAGGGGTTGAAGTGCTATGGACCGTCTCAAGAGGACAATCACCACATATGCCAGAGCCAGGAGTGCAACTTGTGGAGCACATACATCCCATCCTTGCACTCAGACAATAATATGTGCAGGAAAAGCATGTTAAAGGTGTCACTAGTGTTTTTATTTAACAAGCTCTATCTCTTTCTAATGATGCCATGTCTATTTCTGTCTTACAGCATTACTACTGAAACTACTACTTGCTCTGTTTACAAGTACATTATCTTTATTTTTCTTATAATTACCCATAAATCTCAACTATCCTGCAGAACATAATCTACTGCAGAGTACTTCCTAATGGGACATGCATGCTATGGAGGAAAATGCTACTGTAGCAGCAGAGAGCTGTATTTTCCTGTGTAGAACACAATAATTGCAAATTAATCCTATGAGTACCCCTAGCATAACATAGAGATCCAGCAAAGCAAATAAATCTCAGGTAGCTGACAAGCACTGCATTAGAGACCTCAACCTAATCCAATAGCAACTGTTAGCTTTCTGCTGATGACCATAAAGGACCAAGTCAGGTAGGGAACCAGTGGGCAACAGGAAGTAGGAATAGCCACCAGCCTTGGGTTCACCTGGAGCAGGTGGGCTCCAGTCATCCTTTTAACATGCTATATATGTCCAAGGAATTGTTACTGAGGCATTTTGGATTCTGTAAGGACCCATATATGCCATTCACTAAAAGCACAGGCTAGCTTGACTCAAAAACTGGAGTCAAATTCTTTCGTATTCCAACTGTATTTCTTTGCACTAAAAAAAAATGAACTAGAAAGGGATGCAAATTTTTTATGATGATAAGCATTTCCTTCACTTTCCTTCACAATAGGCACTATGTCCTACTACTCAATACAAGCGCGACATATGCTGTTAGGTGGGCCCATTAATTACAGTATCTCACTAGACCTTTAAAATGAAAGCTACTGCCTCTGGTGGTTTAGGTGGAACAAAGATATATAACCTCCTAAAATATCTGCAGTAGCCCCAAGTTAGCAGCCAGTATTTTTTAATCCTTTTAGTTATATTAATACCCCATTTTTTTCTGGAATGGAGTTTGTCGATATAATTTGCAATTATTACTTTGCATAATAAATTCATCATTTTGAGCTCCTGACTCTGAAAAGCAAATCACTCTGAATATATTATCCATGGGAAATGAATTTGTTTGTGTGTTTCACCCAGATATATACAAAATATTCCTCCTCCTGGTGTGGAAGGGAAGGCTGGGATAGATTTTAATAAGATAGAAGAAGAATTGAGACAATTTTTATAATAAAATCCTGCTTAAGCCAAGCTTTCACAGTAACAAATGCCATGGCAGGAGGCCTGTGGGTGGACGGAGTCCAAGACCTCAGCCTGAACGGCAGCCAGGGGCTCTGCAGAACAAGCCCAGTGTGGCTTTATCACCTTTCCCCTCCAACTCCTTGCCCCACTCAGTCCACTCGGGATCTTGTGCCAGAGCACTCCCCCCGACTTACAACTGTTTATTCCTCAGGAGCTGCTTCAAAGGACACATCCAGGTTGCCTAACCCCATCCTGTCAATTTTCCTGCATGCAAGCCAGAAAGCAGGAACATTAGACCAGCTGGCAGTGGCACTGGTTTGCTAAACTGTCAGCCCACACTTAATTCACCACCTACTATAAACCCTATCTGGAGTTCTAGCATGGAAAGGCTTCCTTAAACCATTGCTGCTGAGAGCCGTGCACTCATCGGCTTTGTGCAATGTAAAGACGGATGTGGATTTTTCCTGTTTACCTCAGCCTTACAAGTTAATTTTGGTAGCTGTGCTTTCCTTTATTCTTTCTGAGGTCTAAAACCGCACCAGCAACTTCATGCACATTCTTTCCCCTATTAGTTCAGTTCCCAGGCTGACATTTTTGTCACTGCTATAATTTTCATTTGAGCTAACAATTTACTTGCTGGGCTGCTCATTTGAGCCAATAGTCATGAGGGTATGTCAAGAAGGCTAGCCAGGAGGCAGTTGTTTGATGGTGTTTTGTCACTGCTGTTGCTTCAGAAAAAGAATATAATAATAATTAGAAACTGTGGATCAGTGTGGGTCCTCTCAGGGTAAGATATGATTTCTTTCATGTTAACATGAAACAACACAATGACTTTTATGTCATATGTTTATGGTGTGTTGACATACTCTGCTGGTCGTGTCCTGCACCAATCTGCAGGTCACATTATTTCATTTACTCAACTGCTGTTGTGCAGAGTGAAAATTCATGAAGAATTTGATCTTTCTAGGTCTTTAAGCATTTCATAAGGAGACTTAGAAATCCTTGCTTCTTCTGTTCTAATTCCAGTGCTCATTAAATGTTCATATTTGGGTTTGTAGTCTGACCTGATAAAATTATTTATATGCCTTTTCTTCCCATTGATACTTCAGCACGGCAAGCAGGCAGATCAGAGTACAGCAGTAAGAACGTGAATTGCACACAGTGTTCGTCTGTCCCTGCACAGACCAGTGACTGCCTGTGAATACAGTATTTAATAAGTGCATGAGGAAATACTTTTATTAGGCTGGTTTTTTGCAAGGCACAATAGGCTACAGTTGCTTTTCCCTTTTTTTTTTTATTTTTTTCCTTAAGAAATAAGACTGCCACTTCCACATGTGATATTAGAAAGCTACTACCCCCGTATCTTTTACTTCTGTAGTCAATGCTGAGATCTCAACTAAGGGCACAGCTGAGGCATTTGCATGTGAAGATGAAAATAATCCATTTTGATCCTCTATAGAAAACGTGGTAATAGTGGAAGAAGCTCAGAAAACATTACCAATCTTTCTGTGCCATGGGAGTCTTGAGGGAATAGCATTCCAGAGAGGGGTGTGATACTGCAATGCATCGCTGTCTGAAATGCTGGGAAGAGCACAAAGAGGAATTCAGACAAAACAGAAGTTATCCTGACCAAAAAAAAAAAAAAAAAAAAAAAATGTGCAGAGAAAGAACCGCTGAAATAAAGGCTAGCTTCATCCCATCTAGTGGTAGCACTTAACTAAGATGCTTAAGTTTGGGGTGTTCGAGATGTCTAAACTAGGGATGTTTTGACCATAGCTACTCAGTGGGAAGACAGAGGATCCAGAGATATTTTTTAAGGGTAGGTGGGTTGAAATAAAACCAAGATGGACTGGGTAGATAATAAAAAGATCAGTTTATATTTAGTTTCACATCTGAGTATGCACTGTTGTGTTTGGCCATCCAACCTGTGCTTTTAAAATGCATTGTGTAGATGAGGCTGACCTGACTCAGGATCATGCTGCTCAAAACAAGCAGTGTGTGTCTGTATGCCATAATATTCTTTTTTGCTCTGGAGACAGACACATGTCTCTGTTCAGAAAGCCTTCAGGCAGTGGGAAGGACCATAGCCCGCAACAAAGTTCTTCAGAGCTTCTGCTTTCTAGAGGGGAGAGGCATGGCCGTAGGCATCATGTATGTATGACGGGCAGTGCTTCTCCAGGGACTTGCCTTGGGCAGTGCATTGTAGAGAACACCACATGCCTTGTCTTCATCCACATCCTCACCTGTGGATATTCTTTTTCCTCTCTGGAGCTCAACAAGCAACTTTGCCTTTAATGAACCACAGGAAATATTTCATTGCAGCCTTTGGCTGAGCCAGGATGAAAAGACAATCAGATTTTGAACCTCCACCATTCTCCTGAGCCAGTTTCCCCTAGGGCTTTCTTTAAGACTCAACATCTCCAGACGCCAGTCTTCAAGGACGCAGCTGTCAAACGATATTGACTTAAAACTCCTTATAAGTAACGGACACAGGCTGTGAAGATCAAACGTATACAAAGACCAAGTAACAGGAATCCAAAAAGTAAAGCAATAAAGAGACAAACAGTGATCACAAAAGTCCAGTCTCCATTTTGTAATATCTTCTGTCTCCTCAGACCATCAGCCTTTCCAGCTGAGGCCCCGCTGTGCTTGTACATCTGCAAACATCAAGAATCCTGATTTTAAACTTGGCTTTTAGAGTATCTATAAGTGCTGGAGGAAATGCTCCTGCACAGCTCAGTCCCACACAAACACTCAGAATGTGATGCAGTGTGCTCCTTCCTCTTTTTCAGGTCCTGAGGAAATAAAAAGCCCCACTGGACTGAAAGGAAAGAAAAAGGAAGAAGAGGCCTGGAATTAGAAAAAGCAAGTAATATGAAATAAAAATTCTGGAAGATAACGTCAAAAAAAATCCACAGGGTTAAGAAGAAATCTGTTACAGACTAATTTTTAAATAGAAGAGTATTTGTGTATATTAATAGGGTAACAACACTGATGGGCAGATACTGGGATTTATGGTTTTTGTTATTCTTTGGTTATAATGCCCCTCATTCCAAACGTGTTCTTTATTTATTGCTAGAACCTTCAGAGCAAGCATATTCAATCAGTACGGTTGAAATATGGGAGCCAGGCAAATTACTCTCTGTCTCTGTTTTAGCCTCTGTTAATCCTCAAGGATTTCTCCTACCAAACTATCATTTCTCCTCTGACTCTTCTCCAGAGCAGAACTGCTCCTATGCTCTTCTTCCTCAGCTCACCTGGGAATTATCCAGGGTCCTGAGTGTTAAGATTGAGATCTACTCTGCAGCAAAATCCTATTTAAGTCTCCTGGATATTCGATAGGAGGCAAAGACTCCAAATCTGCAAAAATAGTGTGTGCTAAAATTTGAGGAAGGAATAAAATTAATGCATATGCCATGGCACTACCCTGTACTACTTCCCATCTGGGAGGAAAGAAATAGGCATTTCAGCTTAATAATATGCATGGTTCTCCCATTAGATTCCAGAATCTCTTAATGTAGATACACATCATTTTCTGGATATCAACAAACCACTTGAAGTATTATTTATACTCAAGGCTAGAATGATTGCCATGAGAATAATTGTGTAAAGGCTGGAATAGGAAAACAAAATTAACATTGCTGAATGGTATTCAGGCCTCAGTGATTTGGCAAACTTAGCAAAGATCACATGTCAGTTAAATGACAGATATGAGCCATTGCAAAAAATATAGTGGTATTTCTTGAAAATATCTGATAGAGTAAAGGTTAATGTTATTAACATTCTGCTTGGTATGTAGTTGGTGTGAATGCAGTATGTTCTTTACGATTTCTGTTTTCAAATATCAGTGATACTTGATTTTTTTATTAATAGTGTCTAAGGATGTATTGACTTTTTTTTCACTTTGTAAAAATAATTAAAGCTGTTAAGCTTGGAAGAAAAAAATCTGAACAGATTAAATCCCAACCTACATAACTGAGCCTACAAAACTAATGCTTCTATCGGTCGTTATAGTACCTTTTTCTTCTTGATTAAATTCATATTCATTTCATACTTTTCTTTCTGGGATTTAAGAGCTGCTTCTTCTCAGTTGGCCTCTCCCTATCTTCATGGGGAGGTATGATGGTTTGAGATCCTCCTTTGTGCCCTCAATCAGTACAAATCGTGTGAAACTAGTAAACATACAAGAGAAAGAGGCAGCATGTACTATCCTCCCAGTGTCCATAGTTCATGGGCAGGGATTTATCCAGCTCTTCCAAAGATTTCTTTAATTCCTAAGTGATGCTAGTGTAAGTGTAAGAAACTCATGTGCCAGTGATACACATATAATAACCTCTCTCATTTTGCTTGCGTGGATTAACCTGTTTTACTAGGCTGCCTTTGTCCGTCCTTTAAACAGAGGCATCCAGCCACCATCATCCCTTCACAGTAGCTTAAGTTCTTCATTTGCTTTCCTGTCTTTTTTCTTCCCAGTCGCAATTTCACTGGCACTGGTTTCCTCTCATGTCCCCAGTAGGGAATAGCAAAGGGTGCTGTAATTTCCATATAATGATGACTCTAGAAATTCCACCAGTATGCAAGTGTCTCCAATTACTCATGCAGAATTTAAGGAACACAATTAAAAATATCTTGCCTGGATTCCAGACATGCCAGAGCTATGCTTCTGTTACAAGAGCTGGTGAGCTGGAAACATCAGATGTAAACCCCTCTGCATGGTTTGGGCTTGTTCAGCTGGAGAAGAGAAGGTTCCAGGAAGATCTTGGAGCAGCTGCCAGTTCCTAAAAGGGCTACAAGAAAGCTGGAGAGGGGCTTTGGACAAGGGCCTGTAGGGACAGGACAAGGGGAAATGGCTTTAACCTGACAGAATGGATATTGAGATGAGATCTCAGGCTGAAGTTCTCCCCTGTGAGGGTGCTGAGGCCCTGGCACAGGTTGCCCAGAAAAGCTGTGGCTGCCCCATCCCTGGCAGTGTTCAGGCCAGCTTGCACGGGGCTTGGAGCAACCTGGTCTAGTGGAAGGTGTCCTGCCCATGTGTCATGATTTAAGCCCAGCTGGTAACTTGGAACCACGGAGCTGCTCCCTTCTTCCTCCCCCCGCCCCCTTTGGGATGGGGAGGAGAATCAGGAATGTAACTCCCACAGGCTGAGATAAGAGCAGTCCAGTAGCTAAGGTATAATACAAACCATTACTGCTACAAATAACAATGATAAGGGAAATAACAAGGGGAAAGGACACAACCACTCACCACCCACTGACCGATACCCAGCCCGACCCGAGCAGCGATCTGGGCCTTCCGGGTAACTCCCCTCAGTTTATGTACTGGGCATGACGTGCTGTGGTATGGAATACCCCTTTGGCCAGTTTGGGTCAGGTGTCCTGTCTCTGCTTCCTCCTGGCTTCCCCTCCTCTCTGGTAAAGCATGAGACTGAGAAAGTCCTTGGTCAGAGTAAACATTACTGAGCAACAACTAAAAACATCGGTGTTATCAGCGTTGTTCCCAGGCTGAAAGTCAAAACCACAGCACTGCACCAGCTACTGAGGAGAAAAATGACTGCTGTAGCTGAACCCAGGACACCATGGCAGGGGGTAGAACTGGATAAGCTTTAACGTCCCTTCCAACCCAAACCATTTTGTGATTCTATGGTGGGGAAGAGAGAGATAGCCACTAAGAAAACAAGTGGTCACCAGGAAAGCTGTAATAATCAACTGCCAATGAACATTTCAGAGAAATAGGGAACATAACTTAGCAAAATTCATGCTATGGTGGCAACCAGTGAGTTATAAACAAGCACAAGTACAGGGGAACGATGCTGGAAAGGTCCACACTCAACACCCTATATCAAATGCATCAAAACCATTACTGTTTCAGTGCTTTGATGCCTTTCAGCACTTCAGGGGACCCAACACTGTCAAACGCAGTAACCCTTGAGCAGTCTTTTTCATGTCCTTTCATGTTACACACATTTGCCTGATGATGAGCAACATGCAGTCTGTTAATCATAACTAGTGTTTTTTACCTTTTGTGTATAACCACATTACATCAGGTACCATTGCAATACCATTTCTGTGAAAGACAGGCACATGGCCTAAAGGTAAGTGAATTTTCTATTCAAACCATGCATGCAGTTTTTGACCCACCACCTCCTCCATTCTGACCAATCTCATAATTCACTTGATTTAAAAACTGTACGGGCTTTACTTTTGCCCCTTGCTCACCCTTTAAATCTCATTTCTTATCCCCTAACTCAATTAACACAGCTTAGTTGAAATTGTTGCAAACATCTTTTTTGGTATTATCCTCTTAATCATAATTTTTAAATGAATGGAATATTCTATAATCTGTACTCATGATGTAATCAGAAATAAAATTAAAAAAAAAAATCCTATGAAAGCTATTTAACAATATTCTAAACTAGTCAGCATTTAATTAAGGTTATTAGGAGATTAGAAACAAGATAGAAAGATGAATAAGGAATAAATCTGAAGTCTATAACCATTGTTTCTAAAATGAATGACCACATTAAGGTCTTCCAAAAACAAAAGTGGTAATACGTCTTTTCTCCCACAAGATCCCTGCTTCAGAAACATGCTTTTGTGCCTGGGAGGGGATTAAAGTCTTTGAAATTGTTCTATAAATAAAGTGAACCCACTGAGTATCAGCCTGTCCCTTCAACAGAGCCAAAATAAGCACCCAAACACCAGGACTGCCTCCCTAACCAGAAGAAAAATCCTCTTCCCCTTGCAAAACTGGGAACTGCATTGAGGCTGTTGCAGAGAACTGCATGTGGGAAGATGCACTGCTTTGGCACATGTATCAGAGGAAGTGGGGTGCTCTGTCCCTCAGATCCAACGGTATGTCAGGTACTCACAGCCCGTCACCCCACACAGGAGCTGGCTCTGCTGGCTGGGATCCAAAACCACTCAAGGATTGGCCAAACCAGCAGTCTTGGACACATCTGACGTGCAGATGCAAAGCACAAATGCTGTTTATGGTGGTTTTCAGCTTGGACACTCACACAGAATTCGAGCAGCCTCAGCCTGCTCTTTTTTATTTTCTTTTTTGTATATTTTGTTTCCTGGTAGCCATTTGAAGGTGAAATGCACCTCACTCTAAACCTATTCTAGGGGGATTTGGGATCTGGTTGTGCATTTGTTCTGCAAATAAGTCCAACCTCAGCCTGCCACTCATTCTTTTTGCATAATTTCCACAAAAGCCTGAGGGATTTTTTCATGCAAGAGGACTTGAGGGTCAAGCACACTTTAGAAGAGATTCATTTTACTTTTTTTCCTTTTTTTTCAAAGTAAACTTAAACAGCTTTGAAACTGTTCAGCATTCCCAAGCTGAGATCAGAGCCAGGCACAAAAGGGCAAATTGTGGCCAAGGGTTTAGGTGTCTGAGGCTCGTTTTCAGCATGGAAAGGGACCCCTCCCTGCTCTCAGTCACAGCACCAAATTCTCACCGAGGTCAGCATGCACAGACTGAGGGTGTGAGGCTCTTAATATCATTTCAGCAAAGTCAAATACTCAGAAGCTATGTCATCACAGCAGATTGCACTTTGAGAATAGCAGGAAGGAATTACATTGCACACTGTTAAAATGTTAGCAACCACATTTCATTTTTGAAAAGGCAATTTATTTGTCCTGAAATAAAGAGTTGATTATATCTCTTATTACTGTTACAAGAACTTCATATATCACAAAGTGGAAGAGTTACAACATGTACCAAGTCTCACCCAGGAAAAATGAACCTGATTCATAATTCACTTTGAGAATGTCTAGTTAGTCAATCAAGTGATTTGTAATCATAAAGGCTGCCAGGAATTGAATGAATAATGGACCATACTAAAATCCTCGGATTTTCTAGTATTCTTATTTCATTATGTGACTTTTATTGCTATTTCTCTCTTTCAGCAGAACAAATTAAACTATTCATATTTACTGGAAGCAATATATTTGACTGTTTAATGTGCATAATGAATACACAAATGGAGTGACCACCCGAAGTAACAGCTGAATGTGAGATTTTTCTCCACAGAAGCTAAACATTTAGGATGTGCAGCTTGGATAGAAATAGTCTTTCACCCTCCTCCCCTTCCTCCCTCCCCATTTTTCCTCTTGAAAGCGTTTTGGTGGTGATCAATCCTAGTGTACATCATACTGTTACAGTACATTTTCTGAAGTTGTTTTATAACTATGGAAATAACATAATTCATATAGGGTGGCATCTGTTAAAGAGCAGCTGCTTTATCCTCTTTCTGTAGCTGAGAAGCATCTTTACACTGTATGATTATCTAATAAGATGTGACCTCCAACTCTGTATTTTTACCAGTGATCTGGCAGAATCAGATAGTTCTAGATAGAGCTGGAAACAAGAAACAACCACACTATATATGAAATTGTGCAGAAGTTGTAGCTTAATGTGTGTTAATTATATTCAAAATGCAAACTTCTAATGTTTAGTTCTTTTTTCAGGTTTTCGCTGCAAAACAAAACTTCTGAACCACATAGCTAGCGTTACACAGAAAGACCTTTAACTGCAGATTTCTCTTATGTTGGAATTTTAACTCATTGTTTGCTACAGTATTTATTCTTATCTATCTCATACATTCCTAAATATATATAACATTTTTTATTATCCTGATGTCTGAATAGGACAATGACGTGACTTTTAAATTATTGATGTATCCACACTGTGAGTTACTTTATTCTTGGCATTTCCCCCTACCTACAGAGCAAGTCCATCAACAGATTTCTGCCTCTTGTTTTCATTTACATTTATGCTGTTGTCACTTTTATTTATTTATTTTTTTTACATGGTGTGGGGTATATATGACAAAGAAAGAAACTTTAAATGGTAGAATTAAATTTATTGTATATTTTAGTGGTATTTTAAACAGAAGGATTTTAAGGACTTTACTGACCATTTATTTGCCATCCAGATGTGAGACTGAGACTTTCCCAGTAAAACCAAAGGTTACTTCCTCATTTAAAAAAAAAAAAAAAGTAAAGAGGACACAGACATCGCTTCACCTACCAGTGAAAAACCACCAGTCCAGGAGCAGAATGAGCAATGAGAAAATAGTTCAGAAGGCTTTGCATCAAGCTCACAAATAAACCTGAATTTAAAAAAACCAAGGTGGAGTTAACTAAACTGGAATATAGCCAGGACATTGCTCCTACTGTTACAGGCATTCTCATGCCATTTTATAACGATAAGCAATCACTGCCTGCTTTTTATACCTTCTTTAAGGCTGTTGTCATTTGAAAGGGACAATATCAAATCAAATATAAACTGCAACTGAAGTGTAACCAGCTGCAAAACTCGTCTTGGGACATTTTTTTTTTCCCCGGTAAAAACAGAGCATTTTTAACTTAAATCTAGGGAAATGCTCGTAGCGCAGACAGAGTGCCATTGTAGCAGTGGATGAGACAGGAAAACTGAAAACTAAAATGGCAAGAATGATAAGATAATTTTGTCTCTGTTAACTAAACTGAGAAAAATTACAAAAAGTGTAATAAAATGTGGAAATACTTTTGTCTTTACTATTCAAATGCTAGGGAAAATCCAGAAAACGTTACACAGAAGATAAATACAGTTTTGATAGAAAAGTATCACAGTTACCTTTAATGCCAGTGATGCCTGTTAATGTCATTTCAAAAAAGGGCTTAGAACCCACAAAAAATGAAATACAGAAGGTCAAGGGAAACGTTATTCCAGTATGCAGTGTTGACTGGATATATGAACTTTTTCCAAGCAGAGTCACTGTCAGATTTTCCAGCTGAACGGTGATGACCACAGCACTACAGCAGCTGGTCAACAATGTTCATGTTGAGCTCTCGAGAAAAGAATGTCCAAGAGGGATCATTTTCCAGTCACAACCTCATGCATATATGTTATGGTTATCATGTTAAAAATCAGTGGATTTTAGGATAAGGCCGCCATGCTTCCTTTCCACAGCTTTGATCTCCCCCAGCACACATGCATGGTCTACAAGTGATGGTCTTCCTGGTATACTAAAATACAGCAAAGCTAAAGAGCTGCTTAGAGGCACAACTGTAAACTGTTTCTTTGACACTGTTTAACATAGTGTAAATTGAAATAAATGACTAATGCAGCTAATTGGAACTATGTCAAATCCCACCATTTTTAATACACTGCTTGTAATAGTAGTAATGAGGCACTGATGCGGTGTTCCAAGTACTTTGGAATTTTTACTCTCAGAAAATATTAAGTATCAATACAGCAATGGCTATAAAATCTGAATTAAGAAATCTCTGCTTGTTCACTTGGTGTTTTCATTCATGCCCTTTGTGGACAAGCAGAAATTTGTTGCTCATTGAACACTGAGTTCTAACTAAACAAATAGATTTCATTTTGCTCTACTTTCCATATTTTTGCAAACTATAGAACTTTGATCTTCAATACAGCAACACTTACAGCAGGGAGGTGAATTTTACTGCTGCTGGTATGAAAAATGAGTAACAGCAGAGGTTAATGGGTGGGCAAGAGACCATACTTCTTTTACAAATATTGTTCAGAAGTGCCTGAGTGTTAACCGCTTGAATGCCATTCCATGCAGTAAGCAACCTCAAATTTCTAGGTGAAGTAAAAACAAATAAATTAGATGGAAAGATCAAATTACTTGCTGGGAGAACACATTTCCAGAGAAGTGATTGTGCACAGTTTTTGGGCACCTTGGTGTACCAGTATTTTTCTAACCCTTCATTTGACCATTTGAGCTAAATGACTTAGAGGTGGGCTGAGAATGACAGGACTGATGCCCTCCACCTCCTCACCTCCAGCTTTCACATATCCAGCAGCTCCCTGCCTCCCCATACACACAGCTATGAATGACCCTCAATAATAATAGTAAAAAAAGCTGCTCCCCACTGCTGAGCACACAAAAAATAAACTGTGTCAGAGGTCTGACTGAATGTTTACCTTTTCAGTTGGGATCTTCCCTTTAATACTATCCAGAAGTTGGGCCCATGGCCTAGTAGTTGTCTTATACAAAATATATAAAAAGATGGATCCAGCTTTAGCAAGACACAAATCCCTGTTGTGCCCATCAGAAGACACTGCTTTGTTTCTTTTCCCTGTGGGTTTGTTTTTCCTTATACCTGTCAACTGGGACTGACCAAAGACAATATTTGCATCTTCCAGAACTGCAGGACTTCAGCACTGCAGCAGCTCAGCGCAAAGTCCAAGACCCTGACAATTTGTCAGCAAGCACTGTTAAATGCAGTCAAAACACCTTGGCCAGAAGATTTTATTTTAAAACAGCTGCTCTTACATTTGCCTTGCTTCTCTTATTAATATGAACTTGAAGTGATAAATAATATTTCAGACTGCTCTAGCAAAGTATTTTGATACTCCCTTATTTAAAGATCTGATGAAATTGATATATTCTTGTAAAAGACTCTTCTGCCAAATCAGCATTTCCTTTGGAAACTGCCCTGTAGGATAATTTTTGGCCAGTTCACAATTTGGTCAGTTACCAGCACAGACCCTGCACCACTGCATATGCCACAGCTCCTTCTGATACACTATTCGATGCTGGATAGAAGACTTTACAAGTCATGAGCTGCTGGGCCAGATAACTACTGCCAAAATCATGCTTTGGGTAACAACTTCAACCCTGTAAAGGACAGGGCTCACCTCTGCACTGAGCAGAGGTTGTGGCTGGGATGGTCCTTGCCAAAGGACCACTAGCCCACCAGGCCTGTAGGGACAGGACAAGGCGGAATGGCTTTAACCTGACAGAGGGGAGATTAAGATGAGCTCTTAGGCTGAAGTTCTTCCCTGTGAGGGTGCTGAGGCGCTGGCACAGGTTGCCCACAGAAGCTGTGGCTGCCCCATCCCTGGCAGTGTTCAAGGTCAGATTGGACGGGGCTTGGAGCAACCTGGTCTAGCGGAAGATGTCCCTGCCCATGGCAGGAGGGCTAGAACTGGATGAGCTTTAAGGTCCCTTCTAACCCAAACCTTACTATGATTCTGTGATTCCATGATTTTGGCTTGGTTGTTGCAAGTTGCAGCTTGGGTGTACCCTCTGCCCAAGAAGGAATGGGGTCCTCTTTGCCCTCTCCCCATCCCCCCAAAAAGAAGCTCCTGACAGCTCAGCTCTAACACACTGCCCCTACTCTCACCAGCTGCTCTGGACCCAGTCTGTGCCACTCCAGCAGGATGAATGTGCAACTTCTTGCAGACCACCAAGCCCAACAGTCACGCTAAAAGTTGCCTCAAGGCCTTTCTATCCAGCCACACATGTGGCCCACAGGGACAATTAAACAAAGTGTATTATTTTATGCAGGGCATGGTTCTGCTTTGCTCTGTATGCTAACAAGGACTAGGTAGGACCATCTATGTGGAACACATCTGTCTGCAAGCTTATCTCATCTTTTCAGTATGGGTCCCAGCCACAGCAGACTTGGGTAAGAAGGCACTGGTTTCATCTCATCACATGTTTTCTCTTCAACTACCTTCAGAAAGCACCTAGTGCTGGTTGAAGGCTCTGTATAGGCCACCATAGGCTACACTGCTGGTCACTGTCCCCACCAAGGTAGCCCAGCAGGTACATAGGCTTCAACCAAGCTTGTTCAAATATTTGACATCCAAATATTTGTATGGGTCCAAGAAACCATGAATGTTTAATATACAGGCTTAAACAATAAGCATTGATTTTCATTTATACAACTAAAATAAGTCTGTTTTCAGAAATGCACTGAACCCGCTGTTAGTTCTGTGGAATTCCTGTGTTATGAGAAGACTTAGACTAACATGGAAATAGGGTGTGACCAGAGTCCAAGCCCAGTGTTTGTGCCTAATCCAGCAAACCATAGGAAAAAATCAACCTGTGTTTTCACAGCATGAAGCTTTCGTCTTTTAATGGGAAGAAAGCTTGACAAACAAGTTTCCATGCCTATTTCTTTTTTTTCTTAGATAAGGGTGTAAGAAAGGAAAATCTCAGAGAACTCTCTTCCAAATTAGCTGAATGGGAGTAGATATGCTAATGTACAGCCAGTGAGATTCCCTTGGGGACTCAAAACCCCATGTGGGCAGAGCCCAAGCAATGCTCTACTATGTATGAACCCAGCATTGGCACAGGTCTGTGTTTTGCCCAAGGATGAGCCGATCCCAAGGTCACAGCTGGAAATTGTGTGTGGTCTGTACAAGTCAGAACCTCGGGGTGAAAGTGTGCAGATTTCAGCTCATCTACACCGTGAATTCCAGAACTAAGGTTTTTAGAAGTGTATCTTAGCAGAGTACAAATGGCTTTTCCCAGTTCTAGTCCAGTTTGCTCCCTGGTGGTGAATGCTTCTTCACTCAAACTTCTCCTGATCGATAGAGTGAGAGCCCTAATGTGTAGTTAGTGTATGCATGAGGATCATGTAGCCGTTCCTTCAGTAGACGTTAATCCTACATCCAGAACTATGCGAGAAGTTAATGTTTACTAATCTAACAGACTCTGTTTCTCTACAGTCCTGCAGGGATGAAAGGATGTGAGCTTCACTTAAGCTTTTAAAGTTTGGTCTGTGATGGATTCTGCCTGTTTTATTGCAAATGGGAGGGATGCGGGTGGAAATCTGTCTCTGCTCCTAACTCAGACTTTCCAAGCCAAGAATACTGTTATCATTATTTACAAAGAGTAAAACTTTCCTTAGTGCCTAGCAAAGGAGCAAGAGGATTCCCATGTTAGCTTGAGAAAGATTGGCAAAGAGAAAGGAGAAGAGGGGATGGGAGTGTTTGATCCCAGGCAAGGCAAGCCCTGCATCCAGAGCCAAGCCTTGTGGGGCTTGGCTATCTGGGCAGAAAAGATGTGAAATGTTGCATTTTGTGCCTTTCTTTTCAAAGTTTTTGCTTGACAGTGAAAAATGATCAGGAGTGGGAATGCTGAGCAGAGTGAGCCTGTGTTGTGCCAGAAAAGGGGAGGGGGGCAAAGGAGGAAGGGTCCCTTTTACACTAGAGAAGATTTTGAAAGGAAGCTTGCAGCATTCCCCAGGATACCAGCGTTATCCAGGCTGTTGTGCCTGGAGGCAGCCACCCTTGTCTTACTGCAGGCTAACCCACTCTGTGGGGTTTCCCGAGACAATGTAAGGATTTCTAGGGATTCCCAGGAGCAAACACATGACTGTCTTTATGACTGATATCAAAGTTCCTTCGAAAAACTACGTTAGGTGGAGAAGGGAAAAGTTAGGCTTTACACACCACAGAGTGATCTCATGCAAGTAAATACAAGAACATTGCTCAGGCAGGGGAAGGCTTATTTTCTGGCATGATATCAAGGAAATCATGCTGTGACCCAAGTACTGGTATTTGGATTTGACCTGAAATTACAGTAAATTAAAATAGGAAGTAGCAGGCTAACATCCTCCCAGAAAGCAGAAATAATAATAGGGCTGTAACTTTACAATTTCCTAGGTTTACAACACAGTGGATCTTTGCTATTCAGTATGATAAATCTATCATCCCTTTGAAAGTAGCTATTTAGTTGCTTTCATCACAGGGCAGATAAAGCAGTGAATAAATGCTTCTCTACCCTCAGTGCTATCTAAAACTGCTGTTTCAGCACAGCACAGCTTTACACAAGCCTGATCTGGAAAGACAATAGCACATGACAACATTACTTTTTACTATAGGAATAATTATATCTAAAGTTTAACTTGAGAACACTGAATCAGTACAATTTTTAGTGCTGCTTTGTGGAAACAAACAGATTGGCACAGCTGACCATGTGTGCTATCAGTAAAGTGGGTCTGAAAAGAGCAGTGCGGTAGGCAGAACAGCAGCAGGAGGCTATATACAGTATGGGGTCTCCCATAGACTGCCCTGAGAGGGATACCCAGCTCCCTTTTCCCACCATATAACAGTGCTTCAAGGCCTAATTTTTCGAATCGGATTATCCCAAAAGCATGCAGACAAATTGATCCGGGAGAGTCTGGTCCCACTCACATCAAACCAGTGATTCCAGGACCTGACATAAAACTGCATTTCTTCTCGATACCCCAGACATGCAGATGGGTGAATAATAGATTAGCTATAGGCAGCCCAGTAATTTTAAGAGAGAATTAACTGTTTACTTGGTCCTCCTATGATTCCTAACCCTGCTGCTGAGCATGAACAAAACATTTCTCCGTGAACCATCAAATGCCCACCGTTCACATACTACTGCTTTATGGAATTGCTCTTGAGATTAAGCAGTCCCTGCTTCCCCATGCCAGGACTCTACAACCTTTGTTATAAAAGGGAAGTGGGGAGAAGATGGACTTACTTTAAGAATTGGTGGGTTTAGAGCACAACAAGCTAAAAACTTCTTTATGGCTTTCCTGGGACTTCAGGATTCTGTGTTTCTATTTTTACAAGAATGGGCTGATTTGTCTTAGGCTATTACTGTCTATTACTGCTGGAAGTCTTGAGGAAAGGTGGGAAGAAGAGAATTCTGGCAATCTGCCTAAAGAGAAATCAATGAAACAAATTAATCCTTCGCAGGCTGCAATGACACAGTAATCCATCATTCAGAGCTGCTTTTATACACCAAATCAGAGAGCAGAGGAAAGAGCCCTGGGGGACATCACAGACAACAACTTACAGCAACACTGGGAAAATACTAAGAAATCAGTTTATTTAAAGAGGATAGATTTCAGTTGATTGCCTCTTTCGTTTTATAGAGATTTTTCTTCCGTGGTGCTGCAGAGCTCTGGGTGGATGGCTCTATGCACTGAACACCCCGGATCCCCTCCGTGGGCTTCCAGGACGGGGGGAGGGAAATAGTCCTTGTATCCGTGAGGGGTTGAGATGCTGACTTTTGGAGATGAGGCGGGAGGGCAAGGTCCCCGAAGCCTCCTTCGGGCTTTGCAAGATCTTGCACCCCCACTCCTTCATGGACCAGCCACACTGATCGGGAACCACCCCCGTCAGGGTATGCGAGTGGAGGCGGGTGCCGTGCAGGGAGAGTAGCTGGGCAGGATCAGGCCCGCTATCCCTCCATCGATCCATCCATCCATCCATCCATCCATCCATCCATCCACCCCTTTCCCTTCCTGGAGGAAAACCCACTTAGCAGAGCGAGGGGACGCAGACTCCTGCTTGAAAGTCGCTTATTGGTACCCAAAAGGGCTGAAAGGGGGCGGGGCTTGCCGGGACCGACGCCCGCTGCCAGCCACGGACAACACCCTCCCCCAAACAAAAAACACCCGTGATGGCGGTTTCTCCCTCCCCCCCATGGATGCGACCCACGTCTCGGGAGCAGGACAGAGGCGGGACCATGCCCCCTTCCCCGAGGGTCCCACACACACTGCGGGACACCCTCGCGGTGCTCACTGAGCCCCGCCGAAGGCAGCGAGGGGTGGGAGGGAGGCAGAAGTTAGGCAGCGGTTTGACAAAAAGCTGGATATCAGCGCTAAACGCATGAAACGGCAAAACTGCCGAAAAAACGGACAGCGGGGTGCTACCTGGAGGGGGTTTTAATTTTATCTCTTTACAGGCACACCGCCTCCTAAGGGCAAAGGGGTAATTTTGGTAGCCCGCTTGCCTGTTGGTTCCACCACACCGGACACCCGGCATGTTTTATTCTGGCTTTCCCCCTCTTTGAAGAAATGGATCACGTAAGGACCTGGTGGTGCTGCTGGGGTCAGGAGAAGTATGCTAATTGGGGAGCCTAATTGTTTCAAGCAGTCATGCCTCTAAACATGGAGAGAGTCGTTGATGGAGTCAATCTGTTCCTAATAAAATGAAGAAGCACTGAATTAAATTCCCAAGAAAGGCACTATAAAAGTTTCCACAGTGTAACTAAATGACTTCACCTATACTATTACCCCTCAGATGACATCTTGAAAGAAGGCAGACTCAATACAGCCTCCATATTCATAAATTGGCTGTGCTTAGGCCAGTAAATCTGGACTGATTTAAAAAGGATTTTTCATCTTCCCAATCAAATGAAGTCATTGTTAATTACATGTTTTCTGTTAACAATGTCGCTATTCCCTCCATTACCTGCTCACACATTTAGTGAACTCCTTACAGCATCTGGATCAGCAAATTTTTTTCTCTTCTCCCCTCCTCCCCACACCCCGTGTTTTTGCGGTGTCAGGCTGCAAGGTGGTTTCCCTCTTGTGACTCTCCTTTCTGGGACTAATACCATTCGTTCTTGCTTCTGTCGGGGTAAGTGCCGTCTCTGGGTATTTTTAGAGGTCATCCACCATGTCCCTGCCGGGGCTCAGCAAAGAGAGAGCCCTGCGAACCTCCTCCCACGGGGAAAAGCCTGTCGGGGATCCCCACTGGGATGACAAGCACTCCCGGCCAGCCCAGGCGGTTTTTGGGGTGCTGGTGACCTGCAAAGGGTCACAGGGCCCCGCTTGTCTGGTTTGGGACACCACTGAGAGCTTGGGTACAAGTGTGCAGCAGGGGAATATATATACATACACACTTACGTATGTATATACACACATATATATTCACACTTTTAAACATATAAAAAAGTATATGTGCTTTTCTATATAATATATAAT
>NW_009923597.1:0-273 GCF_000696875.1 Nestor notabilis
TATCTATATATTTATATCTATATATATAGGCACATGAAGCCTCCTGTTGCTGTCAGAAGTGAGCCACTGCTCCTGGTCCGTGTACCATGGGGCTTCCTGGGTGGAACACCAAGGAAAGAGGGGGAAAAGGCAAACTGGAGCGGGGGAAAAGGGAAACTGGAGCAGGGGAAAAGGGAAACTGGAGCGGGGGAAAAGGGAAACTGGAGCGGGGGAAAAGGCAAACTGGAGCGGGGGAAAAGGCAAACTGGAGCGGGGGACAAGGCAAACTGGACC
>NW_009923597.1:545-1002 GCF_000696875.1 Nestor notabilis
GGACACGGACGGGCTCTGTCCCAGGGGCAGCCCTGGGGACCTGACCCCTCCACTGCTGGATCCTGCCCTGGTCCGGCTCAGCTCCGCACCCCAAGAGCCAAAACCTCCCCCAGGGAGGCTCCAACACCCCCAAACATCCCTTTCCTAGGGTGCTCCAAGGAGGAAAGCGGGGAGAAAGCAGCAAGAGAGCCAGAGGCAGCGAGTGGGTCCCATCCCAAGGCTCCAGCACCGGGGGACCCCCCGTTCACGGTGACCCCATTGACAGCGGGGGTTTGGGATTTGTCCCTGTTTCCACGTGGGCTCCATCCTCGCGGGGGGCGGGGGGGGTCTAGTCGAAGCCGTGCCAGTCGCTCTGCTCCGAGTCGTACTCCAGCTCGGCGCCGATGCAGCGCACCCCGTCCAGCAGCATCGGGGGGCCGTGGTGCCGGTCTGCGGGAGGGAGGGGGCAGGAGCACAG
>NW_009923597.1:1139-1459 GCF_000696875.1 Nestor notabilis
GCACACCGTGGCTGCATGCGGATGGTGCTCAACCCTGGTGTGCCACGGTGCTGGGGGCACAGTGAGTGACCCCCAGCCCTACCCAGCATGGGGACCCCAAAACCAGCCCCATGGAAGCTGCTGGTGGAAGCAGTCGCTGTGTCACACGAAGCAGGGGGAGCAGAGCTGTGAAACATGGCTCTGATCAACCAACCACCAGGCAGCAAAGGGGGGGGAAAGAATAATCATTAATGACTCTGCTGCCCAATGAGCAGCTGTGGATGGAGAAGGGGGACCCCAGTGGAGATGGGGTGAGGATGGGGACAAGGGGTGTCCCCAAC
>NW_009923598.1:0-2198 GCF_000696875.1 Nestor notabilis
GAAGTAAAAACAAATAAAGGCAGAATTATTTTGGAATAACGCTGCCGGGGCGTCCTCCCACACAGCAAATCCTCATCCTCCACCACCAAGGTTACACATCCCTTTATCCAACTCCCATCAAGATATTTCTCTATCAAGCCACCGACAGCCAATCTTTCTCCCTGTCAGAGGGAAGCTATCATAAAGCTGTCTGCTTGTCTGTCACCTTTATTTGTTTTCATTTATCCAGCCAAACCACTAAAAGCCTTTCCAGGCACACCGAGAGGGCTGGTGGTGGCCATCCCCGGTGATGGGTAGTGGTGAAGAGAGACCCCAAAGAGCCTGTCCAGAGGTCTCCGAGGGTTACACTGCAGTTCAGCAAAGCCTGGAGCCAGCACCACCCACAACGGGGATGTCCCAGGGTCTGAAGTTCCTGGAGCTGGGACACCAGGAGACTGTGGCACCCAATGGGAAAACCTCTGGGGTGCTGGAGGAAGGTTTTATGGGGTGGATCCAGCAGGAAGGTGGACCCTCACCCAGCCCATCTGCCATGGGGTTCACCCACGTCGCGACTGCTCATGGTTGTGCTGGGGCAGAGCTGCTCCATGGCAAACATCCCAAAGGATATCTGACCCTGGATCAGCTCCCCAGTGACCTACTGAGAGGTTCCACCACCCCACAACACCAGAGGGACAGTTCTCACCTGAGGGGTGCCCACTGCTCAGCATGAGCAGAACCTACAGCACATCCTCCACCACCAAACCAGCACAGGAGCTGTTGGAGAACTGGTTCCCACTCCCTAACACTGAACCACTCCATGCCAGGCTTGTGTCCCTTCTTCTTTCCCCAAGCCTTGTTCTTGGAAATAGTTAACCAAATTTGGTTGAAAAGATGCCTCAACTCGGAAATTCAACCCCAACAGTGAAGCCATCAGCAGTTCAAGTATCAGGTATTCAACAGCGGGATCTCCTCCAGCCCTGTCCAAAGCACCTTGGGCCAGGCTGGCCAAGACAGGCAGCACCTTTTATTAGACCAACTGACAGAGCTGGAGAAAGCAGAGCAGCTTCCAAGCATGTGGGTTTCCCAGGTCCCTGCTCCAGGGAGCGGTGCAGAGCTCGGCCTCAGACAGGCAGCACACAGGGACTGGGGACACCCGCTCTGGAGCGAGAGGCCATCCTGCCCCATGGCACCCCACAAAGGGCTTTGGATCAGGATCAGGCCCTTGTGGAGGGAGATACCTTGAAGTCATCATTTCTAAATGAATCAAGCTTCACCGTATCCCTCGAGACGAATCAATTCCATAGTTATTTTGTGGACTGAGAACAGAAGCAATGCAAAGCCCATCGTGCTGCCCTGTCGAGTTCGGTTGGCCGTGGTTTGGGTGCTGGTTCCCACACTCACCACCAGTGAATCTGTGGCCATTCAGCAAAGTGGGGCCACGTGAAGAGGCCACAGCAGCACCGGGCAGCACCACCGAGTCCTGCTGCTTCCTCCCGCGCCCCACACGGCTTTCCTCTGCCCACTTCAGAGCAGCTCAGACCAGTCCAGACCAGTGCATCCCAGCTCAGCCCAGTGCTGCCTATCCCCACCCAGTACAACAGCTCATGTTCCACTGGCGCTGTGTGAGATCATGGATCAAATTCACTGGGAAATGGGACAGGTAAAGAGCCAGGCTGATCTCGGCCATCCAGCTCCCGGCGGGGGTTTGTGTCCCAGCCTGGCCCTGGTTTCGTCTCTACACGCCTCTGCCCACACAGGGCCCAGCACCAGCTTTGCGTGTAATGACTTCTTTTTTCCTCCCCCTTCATGGTAATTGGAAGGAAAACATTTTCCAAGGGTTTTCTTGCTTCTTTCGACAGAACCAGGCTGTTTTTCTTATCAAACAAAACCAACTATTTGCCTTAATCATTGCAAATCCTCATATTCCCAGCCCCCAGCTACTCCGGGGCAGTGGGGGGCGAGGCTGGGTGCAGGGAGGTGTAATTTACACCCTTTAGCTTTAATTGTATCAGCCTAGAAATTATGGAAAGTACAGAAAAAATAAACCCCACCGAAGAGGTGAAGAGTTGCCGCAGAAACGCCCGGGAAGAGCCGGCGCAAGGCCGCTGCCACCTCCTCACAAAGCCTGGTTATAATTTAGCTGCAACAGGAAAAACAGGGGCCCCGGTAGGTCCCTCCTCACTGAACACAAACCCTCGCGCAGCCGCAGGCCCAAGCGC
>NW_009923598.1:2228-2900 GCF_000696875.1 Nestor notabilis
GATGCGGCGCCGGGGTTGTGCCGGTATCACCAGCACCAACCCCCGTCAACCGCCCCAGAGGCTGTTTAGTGCATTCGGTGTTTAAGTAAATACATGTGAGAAATTAAGGGCTGATTTACAGCTGGTCCTGGGCAGCCGCCAGCAGCAGAGCAGGAGGACACGGGGTGGGGGGAAGAGACAAATCCATTAAGTGACCCAAATGTCAGGAACCTCAAAGTAACGCAGAGCCACGAGTGCGTTACTGCTGCCTCATTGCAGCCTCACATGAGCCCCCAGCCCAGAAACCCTGAGCCCAGAGCTCTGGTGGGCATCCCTGGAGACCCCCAGGCACTGTCACCCCTCCAGAAGGAAGGGTGGGACAGCCCCAAAACCACAGCTCAGGGTGGAAACCCAGGGGAGGGAAACATCCAAACCCTTCCTGCACCATCCACGCACAGACACGCTTCGCCCGGGGCCGTCCCGGGCGCTGCCTCCCCAGAACAGGCACACACCTTTCCCCCAGCAGCACTGGGCATGTTCTACTGCTTCATCTGATGCTTATTAATCCACCCAGCCCTGAAATCCAGCTACAGATAGAGGCTCTGCCATGGCCGAGTCATCCAACACCAGAGCTGTGCCAGCAACGGGCAAGCGCGGCTCCACGGCAGGGAGCATGGTGGCAATTTGTGGCCA
>NW_009923598.1:2941-3243 GCF_000696875.1 Nestor notabilis
CAGCCTCCCTCGAAGCAATTTGCAAACATTAATTAAACCACAGCCCCTTCGCGAGGGCGGGTGGGAAATGATGCAGGATATCCCCTGGGTGCAGTTGACACCTCTAAAACCAGCTCCATAACACCCACCCCGCTGCAGCACAGGAAACCGAGGCACATGGGGATGTCTCTCAAGGTCGGGTGGAGGGAGCCTGGGAGAGCTGCCTGGGGGCTGTGCCCCCTCCTGCCCGCAGTGGTGTCTCTGGGTTCCAAAGCCCAGAAGCTCCTTACTGGGGGGTCCAGTTTCCTGCCGAATTCAGCCCA
>NW_009923599.1:0-2735 GCF_000696875.1 Nestor notabilis
CTTGCCACAACTTAGGGCCATAAATATTTCATATCTCTGGAATAAGAACGATTATATTCCTGCCAGCACTTTTCTTGTGTATTTTAAATGTGTCACCGCCTTCTACTTTCTCCCCCGTTTGTGTTTCTTGTAACAGGCCCATGAAATAAAGATTAGCTGAATAATCAAGAGGGTTTTGTCTCTTTGGGCTGCAGTTGAGTATAACTTTTAGGCTTTTAGAGAGAAACAAAGATTCCCCCCACCGCTTTTTAAGGATGCCAAACACAGATGGGGGATGCAGTTTTCACACGCTGGAGCGGGAGCAAGCGCGGTGCCCGAGCGTGCAGGGACGAAGCAAGTGGAGAGCAGCACACGCTTCCCCGTCAGAAATGACAGCCTCAGCGCCGTGCAGGAGAGGGGGGCACTCTCCCCACATTGCATATTTATTGCTCAAACTGCAGAGGGGCCAATTAAACCAGCTTGATCATTGCTGTGTTCAAACAGACGCGTGGCTGCTCCGAGGAGAGTGAGGGAAGCAGGTGTACACGTTCCTGGTGTGGTACCATGCAGCCCACTCCTCTGAGAGCCACTGAAACAACCACAGCTGAACAAAAGGTGCTTCAAAGATGCAGCTCCCACAGGAACACATCGGGTTGGCACCCAACAGCAAGCACAGCTTTCCCCTTTAAGCCTTCTTGCCCTGTGAATAGTAGCTTTTGCTTTCTTTCCTTCTTCAATTCTTCATATAAGCTTCTACCTTAAGTCTTCTCACCTCATAACTATAAGCTTTTGCTCTCTTTCCTAATTCAATTCTCTGCAGAAGCTTCCCACTTAAGCCTTCTTGCCCCATGAATATTACCTTTTGCTTCCTTTCCTACTCCAGTTCTTCACACAAGCTGCCTACACCATGAGACAGTCTGCACCCACATCTCACCCTAGCTCTTGGGCAATTATTCCAAGACGTGATCTAGACTCCCGCATTTAGCTGCAACAGGAGTTCCTGGAGTAAGTTCTGGAAAGCCTTGTAGAGGTAGTTAAAGTGGAGATCGCGGGAAGATGCTGCAAATCACATGTTTCCCCGAGACACCACAGGGTCTGCACAGCAAACGGCTCCAAATGTCATTTCCATTTAGTTGCTTTGCAAGCCGATTTGTCACATACTAATGCAATTTGCTGAAGAGAGTTAAAGAGCACAGGGCAGCAGCAGACCCCTCTCCTCCAGGCTCCTGCAGCTAGCCGGGATCTGTGTGTTCCTCTTTGCATCTAGCTCGAGTTCCCTTCTGCTCAGGGGCAGGGGAAGCTCAGGGTTGACACCAAGAACAAGACCCAGCATGGCACGAGCAGCGGGAAGCACTGTTGCTATCATCTTGGTGGATGGCGTGTAGATCTGATGCAGCATCTGTTACCTGTTTCCACCACACAAACTTGTTATAAGCTGGGGCAGGGAACTCCACAATTAATTACATCAAACACCACTATAAAGTCAATGAAGAGTAAATTGGGTTATTTTATCTCCTTGCACCAAGCGCTGTGGATATGGCTAGAAGAGTTGAGGAAGATGACTGGTTTGCTAGATAAGCCATACAAACATTGTACGTTCATGTTACTCATCACTTGCACCAAGTTTCTTAAATCAAAGCTATTTTAACTGGTTCACTGCACCACCCCAAAATACCATTTTAAGCTTTGAGGGCCCTCAAAGTGACAACAAATGGCAAAAGGACAGCAATAAAGACCAAAAAAAAATCATGTTTTAAAGGATCCGACACCTCTGTGCTAAAGGAAAGAAGCTGAACAGCTGCTCTGAAGACAGCAGATTTCTTCCAAGGCATCTGTCTTTCAGCTCTAAAGTAGGTCATTTGATTTAACTTTTAGACACCGTATCAATGAAGCCATCCAGAGAAGGAGAGACAAGACCATCTCCTGAGTCAGCTGCGATCTATTAAACACATTCAAGCCACCAGCATCAAGTGCTTCAGCAAACAACAGGGAAACCCCGTCAGCAGCAGGTTCTCTCATCATGGTACTCTGCAAACTTCACATTCACCCCCAAGCCAGTCCCTTGAACTGTTGGTCACCAATGTACAGGGGTTTTTTTTCTACCACTTACTATTCACCTCACTTTAATATTAACCTATTGACTTTCTGATACCCTTTAGAACACAGATTAATTGAGCATTATTCACTTCAACCCCGGGGAAGGTGAAAGCATTGGCCACAGCTTGAAGGGAGATAAAGCCTGTAATGCCACGGAGGTTACAACGAGAGGGGACATCTACAGAGGTCACAACAGGAGGTCACAGTGTGGCCCCTCCAGTGCTCACACAGAGCAGCCTCAGCTCAACACACCATCCACCAGCTCCAGGGCTGGGGAAACTCACCATCACACAGAAGTAGGGATTCCCCTGAAGGGAGCACGGGTGCCTTCCCTTCCCGCCCCACATCCCCTTTCCAAAAGGGTCTCGTGAGGATTTAGGGAAGTGTTAACAGGGACTTTTTCCCCAACATTCCGGGTGTTTTCAGCCCTCCTTGCCAACAGTAACTTTTTATGGAAATGAGTTGATTCTGGTGCATTGACTGCTCCAGACCGTGACTGAGCGGTAACGAATGACAACGGAATTAACGAGCACATCCATCCCCGTTACAGCCTGTGCCTGGGCGCAAAACGGAATCGGGGGAAGGGAAGAGGGGGATGGCTGGTGACCGGGCACGGGAACCTCAGAGGGATTTTTCCAGCCTCCCCTCAGCAGAACCTC
>NW_009923600.1:0-4602 GCF_000696875.1 Nestor notabilis
TGAAGTCGGGGTACCAGTGGGATGCCCCCTGGAGGCATCCGCATTATGTCTTTACGAGCTGCTGCTTGTTATCCCCAGGGAGCCAGGAAATAAATGCATCAGGGGCTCGTTTCTGTGTCAGCGTTGAACGCGTGCAAGTTAAAATCACTTCTAGGTCACTAAAAGGTCTTTTTTTCAGGCCCAGTTTGTGTTTCACTGCAGCTCTGATATGTGAACTAAGGATTTAGCCACCGGTTCTGGGACTGGGTTTTTCCACGTCGTTTGGGTGAAGAAGTACTTTAAAGCAGTCGGTGTTTTCAGGAGTACAAAGACGTTATTCCCTGGCCATAGCTTCATTTCCTTAGTGTCCGATACCAATTTTTTGTGTTCTATGTGGATTCGTTTTCTTAGAAGTGATGGTTAAACTCCAGCGAGGGAAAACCTAGAGGTTTTGCTAAGAGCTTACGCTTGGGTTATGTTTCCTATGCAGAGAAACACACACCTCCCGTGCCCCAAAGAAGCTCTGGTCTCTGTAGAAGAAGGAGAAACCTTAGCTGAGACTTGGGGCAGCTGATCAGGTGAGGATGGAAGAGAAGGGGATTTGGGGAAGGAAAGCATGGATCCAGGAAGTGTCTTACAGAAGTGAAGTACTGAAGGTGTGTTTCATGAGACCTTTGGAGATGCTGTGCTCTGATCCTCTCCCTGCTTGTTTTCAGGTGTTGGAGCATCCTCAGTCCCCACTTTTGATGTGAAAATGACCAAGCTGGGGTTTTTCCGGCTCTCCTATGAGAAGCAGGACACTCTGCTCAAGCTCCTCATCCTGTCCATGGCAGCCGTGCTCTGTAAGTCCTGCAGGTGCCCTGGAAGGGGGACCCTGGGAGGGAGCTCTCTCTGCTCCTCCTTTTGTAGGTTGGGAAGCTCTCATCTGGCTTTAAAGTGAACGATCTTACTCCTTCCATACCTTTTCCTTTGAAAAATGCATCTTCCTTTGTCTCCCCACTGACCAATTTGGTAGATAAACCAAACCTAACCCTGGCTGGGTGAGTGACTCTGCCTTTTCTCTGTGTTTGCAGCTTTCTCCACAAGGCTTTTCTCTGTCTTAAGGTTTGAAAGTGTCATCCATGAATTTGACCCGTAAGTGTTGTCTGCTCATCTCCTGGGGGTTTTCCTCTTCCAGAGCACACAGAATTCAGGTGGTGTACACCAGGCTCAAGTTAGCTCCATTGAGGATGAGGGATTTGGAGGGAGGGTTTCACTGCAGATAGGTTTTCCTCTTCTAGACCCCAAAATTCACTTCTCTGGACTATTCCTATAGCCTGGATCTAGGTAATCACTTGCCACTGGAATCCTGGAATGGTTTGGGTTGAAGGGACCTTAAAGCTCCTCCAGCTCCAACCCCTGCCATGGGCAGGGACACCTTCCACTAGAGCAGGTTGCTCCAAGTCCCTGTGTCCAACCTGGCCTTGAACACTGCCAGGGATGGGGCAGCCACAGCTTCTCTGGGCACCCTGTGCCAGCGCCTCAGCACCCTCCCAGGGAAGAGCTGCTGCCTCAGAGCTCATCTCCATCTCCCCTCAGGCAGGTTAAAGCCATTCCCCTTGTTCTTTTCTGCTGGGGTTTGGTTTTTCTGAGCCTGAGCAGCACACAGCAGGGGAGAGGGCTTATAGTGCAACTAGTCCTGGGCTTGTTGCTGACTAAATCTGGTTCAAGGGAGGATGTTACCTTTGCAAACCCACTTTTAAACCCCTGAGGGGAAGGGTGAACTTTTGCAGATGAGGTTTGTAGGAGCCTTGGGTGGAAAACACACTTTACAACACTGTCCTCCCCCGGACATCAGAGAAGGGCACCCAAATGGGCTTTAGTAGGATTTAATTGCCCATCCCAAGCTGCTGCTTTAACCCTTGTTCCTCTTACAGGTACTTTAACTACCGCACAACCCGCTTCCTGGCAGAGGAAGGCTTCTATAAATTCCACAACTGGTTTGATGACCGAGCGTGGTACCCCTTGGGCAGGATCATTGGTGGCACCATTTATCCAGGTAAGCTTCTGCTGAGCCCAAGTGCACCTCACATGAGGGGAAAATGGGAAGAGGGGTGGAGTGGAGGGAACAGAGCCCCAGTGCTGGGTAGGAGAAGGGGGATTCCCTTTGTCAAGACATCCCTGGTGAGACTTTCGTCTGCCCTGGTGTCATTTCCACCCCACAGGCCTGATGATCACATCAGCAGCGATTTACCACGTGTTGCACTTCTTCCATATCACCATTGACATCCGAAATGTGTGCGTGTTCCTGGCTCCACTCTTCTCCTCCTTCACCACCATAGTGACTTACCACCTCACCAAAGAGCTCAAGGTAAGGGGTGAGTGGGATGTACCTCGCAGGAGGAGCATGGGCTTGTGGAAAGGCAGCTTGTGGTTGTCTTGGAAGCTTGGAGGTGACCACCACGCCAGTCAAAACCCACAACTTCTGCTCTAAAATGTCATTTTGATGCTCAGTTTCATAGAATCCTGGAATGGTTTGGGTTGGAAAGGACCTTAAGATCATCCAGTTCCAACCCCCTCACAGAGAAGAGCTTCTTCCTTATATCCACTCTGAACTTCCCCTGTTTCAGTTTGAACCCATCACCCCTTGTCCTATCGCTGCAGTCCCTCTCCAGCATCCTTGTAGGATGTATTCCTTTGCCGTGTACCCGTGTGGAGTATGGCAAAATTCCCAAGTGCTGATGGCTTTTCCCACCCTCTGGCTGGTTCCTCTTCCCAGGATGCAGGCGCAGGGCTCCTGGCTGCTGCCATGATCTCGGTTGTGCCTGGGTACATCTCCCGATCCGTTGCCGGTTCCTACGATAACGAAGGTGAGTTTGAGGCACTGGGAGCAGGGAAAGCTGTTACCAGCTGTTGGCTGCTGGATAATCATGGTAAAGATGCCACAGGCAACGACAGAAGGACCATGTGCTCTGTTTATATCCATTCCAGAAGCAACTTTGGGGCTGGCAAAGGCAACAGTCTTGTTGCCGGTGATCAGATTTCTCTCCTGCAGCTGGGCTTTGGGGCCTGTGTGAGGAGCTGCTGTGCCCAGAAACCCTTTTCCCACCCCTGCCTCATTGCGCGAGGCTCTGTTCCATCTTCTGAAGGGGCAGGAGAAAGCATTTCTATATCCATTTTTAATGCACTGAGTGCTCTGCTGTGCCCCAGAGATCATAGATTAACATTTCAGGGCTGATGCAAGCTTGCTTTGACCTCTCTGTGTCCTTCCACCCAGGTATTGCCATCTTCTGCATGCTGTTAACTTACTACATGTGGATCAAAGCTGTCAAAACTGGCTCCATCTATTGGGCAGCCATGTGTGCTCTGGCCTATTTCTACATGGTGAGTGTTCTTTCTCCTGGCACTGAGGTACTTTGGAGTCCAAAGTCTATTCTGGATACAGTGACCAAAAATATCCAGTGTCCCATTCCTGTGTCCTTGTGTTCAGGTAGCTAGAACTTCTTGGTGTGAAATCCCAGACCGGTTTGTATTGAAGGGACATTAAAGCTCATCCAGTCCCAACCCCCTGCCCCGGGCAGGGCCCCCTTCCACTAGAGCAGGTTGCTCCAAGCCCCTGTGTCCAACCTGGCCTTGAACACTGCCAGGGATGGGGCAGCCACAGCTTCTCTGGGCACCCTGTGCCAGCGCCTCAGCACCCTCACAGGGGGGAACTTCCTAATATCCCATCTCAATCTCCCCTCTGTCAGGCTAGGGCCACTGTCAGTTTAGTCTCAGGGCTGCTCTCAATCCAGTCTCCACTCAGCTTGTATTTGTGCTTGATCCCAGGAATAGCAAACCTGCTGCATTTGAGCTCTACTGTGAGACCTGTTCCATCCTGGAACTTGTGGTGTGTTGTTTGTTTTCTCTCTTGACAGGTCTCCTCGTGGGGTGGCTACGTCTTTCTGATTAACCTCATCCCCTTGCATGTTCTTGTGCTGATGCTGACAGGGCGCTTCTCCCACAGGATCTACGTAGCCTATTGCACTGTCTACTGCTTGGGAACCATCCTCTCCATGCAGATCTCCTTTGTTGGCTTCCAGGTGGGGACCAGAATGATTTGCAAACTCAAGAATGGTTGTTTTGTTGGTTGTAACAGAACAACAGCGAGCTGTTAATCCTCTTGCCTTCTCCCTTGAGGCCGTAAGTGAGGTGCTGGCTTCTAGTTGGAGATCTTGCTGACGTTGATTTGTTGCAAGATTAGCTTTTGGACTCTTGTTCTCCCCCATCCCTGATCCACATCTCCCCTGCTTGCAGCCTGTCCTCTCCTCAGAGCACATGGCTGCCCTTGGAGTCTTCGGCTTGTGCCAGATCCACGCCTTCGTCGACTACCTTCGGAGCAAGCTGAACCCGCAGCAGTTTGAAATCCTCTTCAGGAGTGTCATCTCCCTGGTTGGCTTCGTCCTCCTCACCATCGGGGCTGTGCTGATGCTGACAGGTAGCCTGAGATGGTGTTGACCATGAGCACGTTTCACTGCTGCCTTTCCTTGCTTTGGATCATAGAATCATGGACTGGTTTGTGTTGGAAGAGACCTTAAAGCTCCTCCAGCTCCAACCCCTGCCACAGGCAGGGACACCTTCCACTAGAGCAGGTTGCTCCCACCC
>NW_009923600.1:4613-8022 GCF_000696875.1 Nestor notabilis
AGGGATGGGGCAGCCACAACTTCTCTGGGCACCCTGTGCTAGCGCCTCAGCACCCTCCCAGGGAAGAGCTTCTGCCTCAGAGCCCATCTCAGTCTCCCCTCTGGCAGGTTAAAGCTGTTCCCCTTGTCCTGTCCCTCCATCCCTTGTCCAAAGCCCCTCTCCAGGTTTCCTGGAGCCCCTTTAGGCACTGGAGCTGCTCTAAGGTCTTCCCTTCAGGAGCCTTCTCTTGTCCAGGCTGCCCCAGCCCAGCTCTCTCAGCCTGGCTCCAGAGCAGAGCTGCTCCAGCCCTCGCAGCAGCTCCCTGCTCTTTGAAGAGCAATCGTTTGTCAATCCAAATTCCACATTGCTGCCTGCAGACCCCCCCCCACCGAGGTGGAGGCTGGGACTTGCCCCAGTTTCTCCATCACCAGGAAGAGACTTAGGAAGCAGCTATTAGATCTAGGCTGCTGCTGTCACGAGGCACAGAGAGAAACCTGCCATGACTTGGCATGCTGGGGACGCTCAGCTGACGCATGTTGATCTGTAGTAGCAGAGAGATGCTAAAAATGGTTGGTGGGTGGGGGAGAAGCCTTTTTTAGGGTAAAATGGCTCTTTGTTTCCTTTCTAAAATGTCAGGTTTGAGTAATAGGGACGTTAAACAAGCTCTGGGATTGCTCAGCCAGCCTTGCACGTGCTTCCCTTGTGAGGGATCGTATCAACGTTGCTGGAATTGAAGTTGGTTGGGTTTTCTCTCTTCTTCCCTAGGGAAGATCTCCCCGTGGACGGGGCGTTTCTACTCCCTCCTGGATCCTTCCTATGCAAAGAACAACATCCCCATCATCGCCTCAGTCTCTGAGCACCAGCCCACCACTTGGTCCTCCTATTACTTTGACCTGCAGCTCCTTGTGTTCATGTTCCCAGGTGAGCCCAGGACAGAAGCCATCAGACCCTGATGCATTAAAGAATGTACCTCCACGGCTGTTTCTTACTCCAGGCAGCAGATCCCTGAGGTGGACCTCACCTATTTCTCTCTCCTCTCCACAGTTGGTCTCTATTACTGCTTCAGTAACCTCTCGGACGCCCGCATTTTCATCATCATGTATGGTGTGACCAGCATGTACTTCTCTGCTGTAATGGTGAGGGGCCGCTGCCTGCTGGGTGCAGTCGTGGTGACGAAATGGTCCTCACGAAGCTGATTTAATGTTCTCTTTTCTCAAGTTGATGATGGTTCTTCTACCCTGACCTGACTGAAATGTTTGTGAGGCTTTGCTCCCTTCCTTTATTGGCCTCCCAGTGCAGTGAGGGAATGTGATGTGGCAAAGCTGAAAGGGTTTGGAGTTACTCACTTCCAAGTGGCGACACTGGGTCTCTTCCTGGTCTCCCATAGCTGAGTTGCAAACCCAGACAAATTTTCCAGGTACCTGAGCAGGCACTGCCAGCAAACAGCTGCTGCTGAAATTTAGCACCCCAAGCCCTAAATATGAGTTGATTTCTGCTGTGGAGGCATCTACTAATCCTTGGCTCCACCTAAGCCTGTCCAAGGGTGCTCAGTTGAGGTCAGTTCTGCACACTGGCCAATTTTGAGGTCTTCAGAGAACATCCCTTGGGGGCTAACTAAGTCAGCTACAGGTTTATCTCAAGGCTGAGGTTTCTGATGTTTCATTTCCCTTCTCTCAGACTTCTGCCTAGATTTCTTCTCCAGCAACCACTGATGGTTCTGCTGTCACCCATAGGTGCGTCTCATGCTGGTGCTGGCCCCGGTGATGTGCATCCTGTCTGGCATCGGGGTTTCTCAGGTGCTGTCCACCTACATGAAGAACCTGGATATCAGCCGGCCAGACAAGAAGAGCAAAAAGCAGCAGGACTCCACCTACCCCATCAAAAATGAAGTGAGTTGGGCTGGCTTGCCAGAGGAGGAGGAGACACTTCATCCTGGTTGGGGACAAGAGCAGGTGGTGGCCTCTTCCACCCAGCGTTGATCCCGGTTTGTTCCCCCAGGTTGCCAGTGGCATGATCCTGGTCATGGCTTTCTTCCTGATCACCTACACCTTCCACTCCACCTGGGTGACCAGCGAGGCATACTCATCCCCCTCCATCGTGCTCTCTGCCCGTGGTGGCGATGGCAGTAGGATCATCTTTGATGACTTCAGAGAAGCTTATTACTGGCTGCGTCACAACACACCGGAGGTAATCGAGGATGATTTGGGTGGTGGGGACCCAGTGTTGTCCCCTGAGGTGCCAACAGCATGTCTGGTGGTTGCGTGTAGGACGCAAAGGTGATGTCCTGGTGGGATTATGGGTACCAGATAACCGCCATGGCCAACAGGACCATCTTGGTGGACAACAACACCTGGAACAACACACACATCTCCCGTGTTGGTCAGGTAGGTCCTTTCCTCACCCACTGCCTTGTCCTGCCTTTCTGGGGCACCTCGAGGCATCACTGACACTGTGTCTGCTCCAGGCCATGGCGTCTACAGAGGAGAAAGCCTACGAGATCATGAGGGAGCTGGATGTCAGCTACGTGCTAGTTATCTTTGGAGGCCTCACTGGGTACTCATCTGATGGTAAGATCTCACTCTGAGCTGGGTCAAACCCATCCCTAGGGGCCATTTGTGGCTCAGGCTTCTCCAAAGCAGCTCTGAGGAGTGGGAGTGAAGTCCCACCTGCAGCTGAGGCTGCAAAGTGGAAACAGTACCAAAACACTCCTCTCTGGAAGCTGCATGTGCCTTTTTTGCACTCCACCACTCAACCTCTTGATCTTGACCTCCCAACTCGACTCAGCCTCTTTGCATTGGGCCTCCCAACTCAATTCAACCCTGCACTCAGCCCCCAAACTCAACCTCCTCATTCTTTCACCTCGACTCCTTGTTCTTTCACCACCCAGCTCAACCCCTCGCTCCCCCACCTCAACTCCTTGTTCTTTCACTCCAACTCAACTCAATCCCTTACTCTTGACCCCCCAACTCAACTCCTCCCCTTGCTCTTGGCCTCTCAGCTCAACTCCTTGTTCTTTCACTTCAGCTCAACTTACGTCATCCCTCAACTCAACTCGTTCTCTCCTCAACCCTGCTCTCCCCCTTTCAGACATCAACAAGTTCCTGTGGATGGTGCGGATCGGGGGCAGCACGGACACGGGGCGCCACATCAAGGAGCACGACTACTACACCCCTACGGGGGAGTTCCGGGTTGACCGCGAGGGCTCCCCGGTGCTCCTCAACTGCCTCATGTACAAGATGTGCTACTACCGCTTCGGCCAGGTCTACACCGAGGCTAGTAAGTCCCCAAACCCATCCCTGGAGGGAGTGACACCACTTTAGATAGGGACACCCCACTGTGCCCCCGATGTCTCTGGGGTGTGACGTGGCAGCACTGCCTGTACTTTGCCCTCTCCTAGAGCGACCACCGGGCTACGACCGGGTGAGGAATG
>NW_009923600.1:8035-8610 GCF_000696875.1 Nestor notabilis
TGTGCTGGAGGAAGCAGACACCACAGAGCACTGGCTCGTCCGAATATACAAGGTGCAGCCCCAAAACAACCCCAACCCCCCCAGATTTGGGTAAAACCATTACATTTCACCCAACTGAGCCTTGTTTTTTACCTCCCAGGTGAAAGATCTGGATAACCGCGGCTTGTCGAGGACGTAGAGGTGCTGCCAGCCACCTCACACCGCACTGACCCAGCCTTTGCCTGTGAAGCAGAAACGTTTTTTGGGGGGGGACTTGATTGGTTTTGGGTTTTCTTTCGGGAGAGTTGGTTGGTTTCTTTTTGTTTTATACAGTTTGTAAGCACAGGCAGCAGTGGGGCGTCCCTGCCTGCCGGGGAGTGATTTTTATACATGGAGCAGTCGCCAAATCGGGAATAACGGCTTTAATGGGGAATTATAAATAATAAAAATTGAAAAAAAGGCGCTTGTGGTAGTTTGGGTGGGGGATGGGTGCTTTTTTCCCCCCCAATCCAGAACGCGGGGGATGGATTTTGGGGGCATTTTGCCGCTTTTAATCAGTACGGGTGAAAAGACGTGCGGGCGGGCGCAGGGACCGG
>NW_009923601.1:0-848 GCF_000696875.1 Nestor notabilis
GTCCCCTCCTGCCCCTCTGCGACACCCGGTCGCAGCCGTGGCCTCACACACCGTGGGGTGTCCTGCAGAGTGTTTCATGGGCAAAGTGGGAGCTCCCCGGCTCCCTCGCACTCCTGCTGTCCTCCTCTTTCTCACCCCACAGAGGAAGGCAGCAACCCCAAGGGATCATGTCCATCCTGGAGGCCTCTGCAGGCAGAGAGGCCCCGAAGCTCTGGGTGTGCCACCGGGGAGCTAATTGCAGCCCTGGCTATCAGCCCCATCGCTCCACAATGGAGTATGATTGATATTTTCTCTATCTTAAGGGCCTTCCTCTCACACTGCCCTTCACAATGGCGCTATCTGGGCCAGCTCCAGCCATTTCCCCATTCCCTCCCTCCCTCCTCCAACGGCACTGAGAGCTTCCCCGATCCCAATGCTGCTGCCACATCAGCGTCTCTTGAGATCCAATCCCTGTCCGATGCTCCCGCGTACAGGCACCCCTGACCCCAGCCAGAGCAGGGTGAGCGGCCACCCCGCTGCCGGCACCGCTCCCTGTTTATTAACCCGGATTACGGGCAGCCTGCTGCCGTCTGGCACTGGAGATATGCCAGAGAGATAGGATGGAGGAGCCTCCCCTGCGGCGCTGGGATTACCCCGGATGCGGGCCAGCCTGCTGCCGTCTGGCACTGGAGATATGCCAGAGAGATAGGATGGAGGAGCCTCCCCTGCGGCGCTGGGATGGGACAGCTAGGGGAAGGCACTTGGCTATGAAGCACTTGCTTTGGCTCCTGGGAGGGCTGCGACCCGCAATGCCAGCAGCAGCCCCCCCCAGCACCGCATCTGGCAGGGGGGACACAAACACCCCCAGT
>NW_009923601.1:953-1627 GCF_000696875.1 Nestor notabilis
CCAACCGGGCCTTGAACACTGCCAGGGAGGGGGCAGCCACAGCTCCTCGGGGCAGGATGTATACTACATGATGGACCTATAAGGGAAAAAAAGAATAAAAACCTGACCAAGTGGCTGAGCTGGAATGAATTGAAGCCCTTTCCTGAATCCTGGTGGGGTATGTGCCAGTCTGCTCTGCAGAGGAAGGGTGATGCTGAGCAGCACCAGGGAAAAGGCAAGGCAATGTAAAAAGCTAGTCAGTGGGGATGTGGACAACCCTGAAACGATGTGGGCACCCGTGAGGGGACATGGGCAACCCCGAGAGGACATGGGTCACCCTGAGCAAGCCCCGTGGCTGCAGGACCCGCTGGGGTCACACCCCTGCCCTGCCCCGGTAAGGCTCCATACGCGCGGGTGCTGGCCTTGGCCGTGCCCAGGGCAGAGCAGGGCCCTGTGCATCGTGCGTCCCGGGATGCCGCGGACAGAGGAAGTGCCTCTGCGGGACTCCGATGGCAGCCATCAGCCCTGCTCCTCCCGGGCTCCCGCTGCGGCCCCGGGTTTCAGAAGATCCTTGGCTGGGCAGTAACTCCCCTTCCCTTTGATTTATTGTTCCTGGGCTGGATCCCCTCCTCCTGCCAACCTGCTCTTTCTCTCCATCCCCCCAGGAAACCCCCCAGCCCTCCCGGCCTGCCAGG
>NW_009923601.1:1714-4964 GCF_000696875.1 Nestor notabilis
GACAGTGAGTGTGTTAGCTGAGGGATGTGGAGGGAGCCAGTGGGGGGTCTCAGTGTGTGCCCCTGCCCTACATTTCAATGGCGTGATCTGGGGGGGGCTGTGCGAGGTGCCCGGTACTGTGCAACGTCACTGTGCACCGATGGCTGGGTTTGGCCACACATTTGGAGCAGAGTCTCCAGCCTGCTCCACAAGGAGGATGGATCTCAGGCCCAGCTCTGTGGTCTAATGCAGCCAGGGATGAGTGACATCCTGCTACGATGAAGGGAGGAGAAAGAAATGTGTCTGGCTTCCCCAGCTTGCTGGGGTGGCAGCAGGCTGGGAAGGACAGAGCTGTACATCTGCATATCCTCATGTTGCTGATTGCACTGTTTTGAAGCTGGTTTGGCTTGGAGATAAGATTTTAAGAAAGCCAATGACCATAGATGGTGCTTTATTCACAGGGTCAGGCCACCCTCTTTCTGTGGCAGGTGATGGAGAAACAGGGCTGTGCTGGGTACCCCTGAGCTTCATATCTGAGGCAAATGTACCTTGGGCATATGGTCAGAGACGGCCCCAGCCTTTACCCTGGGTCCATCCGAGGTCTGGGCAGTGTGTTCAGCTTCAGAAGCCCCATCTCTTGGAGGAACCCTGAAGCTCTTCCATGGCATCACAGTTTGCTTGGCTTCAACTGGTCTGGGTGGACAGGATGGAGAGCTGGTGCTTCCAAACCGGCTGAGATGAAAGTCTGGGAGGATATTTTGGTCCAGTTCTGTTCCCTCATGGAATCACAGAATGGTTTGGTTTGGATGACCTTAAAGCTCAACCAGTTCCAATCCCCTGCCACAGGCAGGGGCCACCTCCACTAGAGAAGGGTGCCCCCAACCACCTTGCTCCCGGCCCCTGTGTCCAACCTGGCCTTGAACACTGCCAGGGATGGGGCAGCCACAGCTCTTCTGGGCACCCTGTGCCAGCGCCTCACCAGGGAAGAATTAAAAAGGCCTCTGCATTACAGAGTCCGGGTGTAGTTTGGGCATCACCCGCATCAGTGCAGTGCCTGAACACCCTGGCTGCTCCTCCCTGCTGATGGACAGCTGGGGAAACAGGCATGGACAGCCTGGGGCTGGGCACAGACCCCGCACCCAGCCACGGGCTGTCATGGGCTGTCTGTGGCACAGACCTGGTATCCCAGGTCCAATGTCTTTTCCATGCCAGGATGTAGTGAGGACACAACTCCCCAGGGGACAAAGGGCTCCTGATACTGCAGTGCTCTGAGCCAGAGGGTCTTCCCAGGAGGAACCACCATGTTTGACTCAAGGCTTCCCAAAAAGCCTGGGCATGCTCTGAGAGGCTGCTGGGCCCTGACAGCAAAGGAAGGATGAATTTGGGGACCTCAGAGAGGTGGGTGCAAGGCTGAGTCTCTCCATGGGTGCAAGATGCAGGGCTGTGTTCCCCCATGCGTGAGCCTTGGGGCAATCCCAGCTGATTTGGGTTGTGATGCTGCCGTGGCTGTGATGATGATGGTGATGAGGATGGGCGGCTTTGAGTTGAGCATCCCCAAGGGTGCCCGGGTGCTTTGCTGGTGAGTCAGCACCCATCAGCCACCCTGGGGCTGCCGAAACCAGAAGGAGACAAGATTGTATCAGCCTGATGGGGGGCTGGTGTGATCAAAGGGCCAGGAGAGCACAATGCTGGGAGAGGATAGCCCTTATCTGCTGGCCCCACCGAGGTGCGAAGGGCCCTGGGGGCAAGGGGTGATGGGGTGGGTGGGTGCTGGGTGCTGCAGGGCTAGATGCAGGCTGTGCAGGCACAGCTGGGGGCTCCCACCCAGCCCTTCGCTGGGGAAACCTCTTCTGGCAAACACTGGAGCAAGAAAATCAACTCTGGTTCTTACCTGGTCTGGGAAAAATCCCTTGGGAAGGGTCTGGGGGCACAGGCAGGATGGCTGCACTCGCTATTCCCCAGGGAAGGTTTTGGGATGGGGGACCCGCAGCATCCTCCCTGTCTCCCCCATCCCACCCCACTCCCGAGAGGAGCACCCTGAGCAGGGAGCTACCCCCACACCACACACTCGCTTGGGTCTCAAACATGGTTGTTTAATAAAATCTCCTGTTAAAAGAACTACAGTCATACAACAACAAGGGCACAGGGAGCAGCAGCCCACAGACCGGGAGCAGCGTGCAGGGGAAGGGGCTGTGCAGTGACGGGCTCTGCCAGCAGCCTCGGTCCCACAGCACCACCAGTCACCAGCACAGCACACCCCAGCCACCGTGGCCCCCGCTGCCTGTGCTGCCCGCATGTGCAACAGCTCCTGAGTGTGCGAGAGGACACTCCCTGCATGCAACAGGTGACCTCCAGCTGAGACAGTCCACGCCAGGGGCTGGACATGAAGCCACATCTGTGAAAAGCAACTCAAAGCCCATCCTTACGCTGGTCATGGCCAACGTACCAGCAAAGATTTGGGCAACAGCACTGGGCTCTGAGCAAGGACTTGTCAGTGGGGGCTGATGAGCCCAGACACACATGTAGACAGTGGAGGGGTGCAGGGGTCTCTGGAGTCTGGAAGGTGCCTGGGATAGAGCAGCAGAGACCGTCCCCTGCCATGGAGGGATACCCAGAGAGTACAGAGCCAGGCTCTGCAGGGCTGAGACCAGCACAGCAAACCTATGTGCCTCAGCTATCCCTCACAGCTACCCAAGCCCCCGCCAGCCTCGCTCCTTCCTCCCCAAGGCTACACAGGCTTAAAACCAAACCCCTCAACCCCTTCTCTGAGCTTCCACATCTTGGAGGCCTAGAGAGCCCGCCTGGCAGCCAGGGCTGCTGCGACGGAATCCTCTGCCAGCATAGCCTCAAATTGTTCCCAGGCTACAGGCACCACACTGCCTGCGCCGCAGATCCCCAGGCGCCAGCACCCCTAAAAGGGGATGGAGCCAGTGCAGGGGCTGGGGCAGAGCCTCTGCTCCTGGGTGGACACGGCACAGGGCAGCATCTGATGGTGCATCTTGGGGAGCAAAGCCAGCACCTGCCCTGGCTCCTGGAGCAGGACCCTGCTGCCAGGGGCTGCTCGGGCTGGGGAATAGGGGACAGACCCAGCACAGGAACGTTTAACGATGCCACCCACCCCATGGAAAGTCTCCATCCATGTGAGAGGGGCTCTGGGAAACTGGCAGCAGTGACACCTGCAGACCTCCACTGCCCCCTCTCCTGCTCCCCGACCTTCTCTCCATCCCTTTCCCAGCTGCTTTCACATCAGCCCAGCAGCAGCCAGAGCAGC
>NW_009923601.1:5021-5322 GCF_000696875.1 Nestor notabilis
GCCAAGGCAGAGGCCCCCCAAACATGGGGCTGGTGCATCCCCGAGAGCAGCGAGCCAAGGACAAGGCAGGGACGCGGTCACAGCAGGATCACAGCAGCAAAGAGGACAAGGACGCTGGAAACGGGGGCGATCCCCCCCTCTCATAGCTGTTAGTGGGTGTTTATTGGGCAGGTGTCGAACAGTCTGGCAGAGCCCCTTCACCCGGCTGCGAGTGCCCATTGGTGTGGCGTCGGGCACACAATCTGTAGTGAATTCGGGTCAGAGGGGTGTTACTGGTGCGACTTGGGGTTGGAGGGGTGTA
>NW_009923602.1:0-1124 GCF_000696875.1 Nestor notabilis
CGGTAGCTAGGAAAGTTTACTGATACTTAAGCGTTCTCGCGATTAGGGTCGGAACTACTTGTGAGATCTGACCGAGGCGTTGAGACACCGTTCAGACGCCTCCCGGCAGAAAACTCCTCAGCCAGCGCCGGTGAGACTGCGTGTCCCTCGGATCCTGCCGCTGCCCCCCACCCCACAGGAGAAATACGGCCGCTGGTGGCGTGGCTGCTCCCGCCGTGCCGGGGCCCGGCCTCTGGCGCTGCAAGGATGAGACCGATTCACGCTATTCAGTGTAGGGCAAATCCACTTTCTACTTCAGCACGGCGTTGTGCAATAGCATGGTCCAGTTACACAGTAATATTTACTGCCCGGTCACCTTTCACTCCACTACAGATTGAGACACTGGCACCCCTTCGTAATTTGTTGTTGCCTTTTACTTGACCTACAGGAAGATAATGGAATCACTGAATGACTTGGGATGAAAGAGACCCTAAAGATCATCTAGTTCCAGCCCCATGCCATGGGCAGGGATGCCTTCCACTAGACAAGGTTGCTCAAAGCCCTGTCCAGCCTGGCCTTGAACACTGCCAGCGATGTGATTCTTAGGAGAACCAGAGCTGTACCCACAGTCCTCAATCCCCTGCCGGATCTGGCACCTTTCTGAAGATGAAGTTCAACAGATAACACCCTTTGGGTCTCACATGCTTCAGCTGTGCTGGTTTAGGCAGGCAGTTAATGCACTGCTGCCTCCCATACATCTAATCAAGAAAGCGTATTCTGGGATTCTCTCATCTGACGTAGGGCTCCCTGTTGCAAACTGAAGTCATAAACCACAGTTTCCCATTGGAGGGGAAAAAAAGGTTGACACAGAAGCCTAATGACAGAGAATAAAAACGTTGTAAGAGGAACAAAACCCCAGCAAATTAAGCTAAACTCTCAAATTCCCTTTGCAGATGCCCTGGAAAAACGGCTGGAGCTACGGTCCTGACTCCACCTTCGCTCTGTATTTTAAGACCTACGGCCAGTCCAGAGCAGAGAAAGGCCGGTCCCGCAGGCACTTACCGTGAGCCTGCAGTGCTCCCCCTCCTCTGCCCCTTGACACCCACGCTTATGGTGCTGCCCGGCTCTCACCACCCCCTCCCCTC
>NW_009923603.1:0-202 GCF_000696875.1 Nestor notabilis
CGCTTCTTCATGTGGATCTTCTTCCTCATGGTGTTCCTCATGAGCGTGCTGGTGCTGGGCAAAGCTGTCTGAGGGATGCGGCGCCCCGGTGCACCCCCTGCCCATGACACTCAATGGGAGGGTGCTGGCTCTGAGTGTACCATGAACGTGGATGGTGCTGAGCACCCTCATTGTCTCCTATTAAGAGGAGACACACAGTGGG
>NW_009923603.1:287-568 GCF_000696875.1 Nestor notabilis
ACTACATCCCCATTGCACCCCCACTGCACCCCCATTACACCATGTTACATCCCCATTGAACCCCTACTGCACCCCAATTGCACCCCCATTGTACCCCCACGACACCCCCACTGCAACTCCATTGCACCCTCACTGCAACCCTTTGCACCACCACTGCACCCCCATTGCACCCTGCACCCGAGAAACCCAACAGGCTGGAAATAAACCCTGGAGCGAGTGGCCTGTTTCTGCCTGTCGGAGGGGGGCTTCTGGGTCTGGCACCAGGAGACGCCGGGGGGTGT
>NW_009923603.1:918-1119 GCF_000696875.1 Nestor notabilis
CACCCCTGCCACAACCTGCCCCCTCCTCAGCAGCGTGGTGCCGGGGGGTCAGTGCAAGCGCCACATCCCCAGTGAGCAGGGCTGGACCCAGCAGGAAGGGTCCGAGCTCCGGCACCATCGTGAAAGCAAAAGCAAAAGCAGTTTATGGACAGGGTCAAAGCTGCTCTGGGAGAAGGTAAAAATACCCGGGAGGAGGGAGGG
>NW_009923604.1:0-13399 GCF_000696875.1 Nestor notabilis
TCTCTGCGCCGTCTGAGCGCCGTCGAGAAGGCCCCGCAGGCAGCACCGCCGCGGCTCAGAGCCCCGCTGGGGGCACTCTCCTACTGCTGCCGCCCCGGGTGACCCCCACCACGACGCCTCTGCCGGGACTGTCCCCTGCACACAGGATGCTCAGGCAGTCACGGACCTCCAGGCACCCACCGTACGGATTCCCTGCGCTCAGCCGTGATGGGGTGCTCAGACCTGTACCCCACCGCACCCGAACATCACTTGAGCTACAGTTCACCTACCCCAGAGTTGTCCCTGCGACATCTGGTTCTTGGTGGTCACACACCGTTTTACACGTCAGTGACCCACTGCCAAAGCGCTTTGTTTCAATGCTGTCTTAAATATGTTAGGGTTCTCTTTTGGGGATTTCTCTTGCACAGATGTGATTATACAAAGCAGAGGCTTGGTTGAGAAAAGGTTAGCCGGTGATTTATAGGTCCCAGGAGTACATTACAATACAAAGGTGTTATTAGCATATCCGAAACAAATTAGAAGTACCTTTTTGACTCACTTGACTCCTAGCAGGTTTGAAGAGCTGATCATTCACACGCACCCATCACTCAATCTTTGAAATCTATTTGGAAATACAATGTCAGTAAAAAACATACAAGTGTGCCCGGACAAGGCGAGGGGACTCTATGGAAAGCTGATCCTCCCCAGCACAAGTCACATCTCCTTATTCACACATCTCAAATAATTCCCAGCATAATCACCTGCAACGTGCAGATGGGGAAGTTGAGGCACAGATAAACACGGTCACTAAGTAGGTTGATTACAGAGCCAAAAGCATGTACAGCCTCAGTGTGATGTATGAGCCACCAGATCTGCTCTCTACCATCTTAATTTTTGCTATCAATGTTTGCATTTCTACTCTGAGGCGAAAACAAGTAGGAAGCATCACTGTAGCAGAACTGAGCAAGCTTGTTAAGACTGCAGGACCTTAGCTGTAGAGTACATCAGTGTTGGAGTTTGAGGTGCAAGGCAGGCCTTGCAGTTATCAAAAATCTTTCTGCAATCTCTCTCCATAGTCGCAGGCTCTTCCTGCACCAATCTCCAGTGCCTCACCCCGCTGTGACCTGGACTAACCAAGCAGTTTCTGAGATTCACTTATTTCCACCCAGCAGGGACATAAACAGTACAAAACCACACACAAATCAGCAGGCAAATCCCGGGTGAGCCCAGGCCGCTGCAGCCAGGGCAGGAGCACAACTGCTGTAACTCACACGCTGCCACAGCCCGAGGCTGGTGGGACATGTCACAGCCTTCCCATGTGGGCACAGGGTTTAAGGTTTTCTACCAGAAGGCACTAGGATGGGACTGTTCCATAGCTGTATTTCTGCAAAGGAACTGGAGGAATACTGCAGGTCCTCAGCTGTAATACCAAGATGATCTTCTACTGTCCAAAAGCTCACTAGACGGCTCAGAGGCCTATCAATTGCATCAGCGCTGGCAATAACCCAGTGGTCTTGCAGAAAGGTTGCTATCTGCAGAAACCATCTGTGGCTCCTGGATTGCAGCAGTTAAACTGGAAAAATCACAGCTTGTGTGCACAGTGCTATTCTGCTGGCAAGTTCTGAGCAGCAAAGCAGGCCTGGGTCTGTGCACAGGAACTAAAAAGTAGTTTAATATAAAAATAGAGCTTTAAGAATACCAAAACAACGTGACAATGCTCGTGGCTCTGAAATATCCAACACATTTAAGAACTGTAATTTTTAAGGAAATAGAGAGCTTCAGCAAAACTATTTTTCAAAGCCTGAAACAATTCATGTACACACAGTTACACACAGGAGAAAAGGGGGGGGGAGATTTTCTAGTATGCACTGAAGTTTTCAAGATTGTCATTCCAGAGTATTACAGTTTGTTTGCACATTACAATTCTCTCTTAGTAAAAGCACAGTTGCAGCAGCACATTTTCAGCCAAAAATTCATTAAAAATTACTACCCTTGACTAAGTCTCAAAAACTGAAGAGGGGATTCTGGAGCGTGACTGAACTGAGACTAATTCTGCATCCACAGAATGCCATATCTACACAGTATCACCAGAAAAAAAAAAAAAGAGATATTTCAATAGAAACTCTTGTATGTTGTCTATATTATAAGTTTTGGCTGACTTGGTATTTCAGATTACATAAAAAAATATCCATTTGAATTTTCTTACTATTTTTAAGATACAATCTACACTCTCATCTCAGTTATCTTGCCTTTCTGCAAGTGGTTTTACCTCAAAATGGCTGTTCTGTATTGTAAAGCACCTAGAGTAACTACTAATTTCAAGTTCCAGTAGCACAGTGTTTTCAAAGTAGTTGCACATCTCCTCTTCAGTCTACGCTTGCTATTCATATTGCTTGTGTCCGTTCCGCAAATGAGAGACAAGATTTATTCATTCATAGTACTAAAATCATGCAGCCTGCTGAAACGCTGGTACCTGTAGCTGAGCATGTCTGTCTTCCAAAGTTCCTTAAAAAGGCAGTGTGTGTATCTGCAACGGACACTCTGATGTCAGTTTTCAAGAGCTGATTTCCTTGGCTCAAAATTTTCCCTCCGGAGGCGCTTTAGTTCTCTCAGTTCTTGTGGCTGTAAACTCTGGTCCACGCCAGGGGTTAACTTGTAATTTAAAGGAGATTCAATATAACCATTTCTGTACAGACAGACCCGCTTGCAGAACTCAAAGGTGCTAAACATAACACCAAAGTATGGGACAATCTGATAAAATAATCAAAAAAAACCAACATAAGATTAAAAAAGAGGCAATATTCGAGTTGCTAGTAGCATTTTTAGCTTAGATCTGCTAACAGAACTGTGCTCATTTATACAGCTGCTCTCACCTGAAACTGGGCTGGCACCTGCAGCATGCTAAAAGTGGGAGTTTATTATTGGTTCCTAACTATAACAAATTTGTGAGGAACAAGGTCTGTGTTAGCCTATCACAGCTTGTCAAATACCTAAGCAAATCCTAAGCAACCTCAGCAAATCCCGTTAGGAAATGCTGGATTTATTCTACATATAAGCAGAGTGTACCATTTTCTTCTTTTGCCCCGTGCAGAATCAGCAGCTCTGGTGCCATGTGGCTTTAAACCAGCCAAGGTAGGGCCAGGCACATGCAGGCCATCACAATCAATTACATTGTCACTCAGCTACCCCTCATTAGCTGACCTGTAGTGCTCTGTGTAGGTAACCCTCACCATAGCACTATGCAATGTATTTATGTAAAATAAATTACCTTCTGTTTAAGCTACCATGCTTTATCTTACGGTTTCAACTCAGCAAGGGCTGTAGGAACCAATACACATGCATTAAACAGCTGATCCAAAGTACTAGTTTTGACTGCCGGGGAAATGGCTTACACAAGTGCAATTTTATTTACAGCTTAGTACAACATGTCAAATTACTGGAGCTCACCTGAGAAGTAAAACTTGTTTAGCTGTTGTAAGCAGATCATTTGCAATCCCCCATCTGTACCCTACCTTGTGTGTTAGCAGCACTCCCTTCTCTGAGGCCATGCAAATGAACTTGAAAGTAGTGACATCTAGAAGCCAAGCTTACACTGGGGGAAATACAACCCAAACTGAATTCCAAAGCTAGTTTATAACGTGCCTGAGGTTATACCTGTCATCTATAAACTGCTAACAAGTACAGAAGCATACCATAAGCTTTAAAACCCCAGCTGCCCAAATGTGTGTCTTGATTACTTCAGGATGAAAGCAAAACCTCACCTTGAGCAGACTGGGTGTGAGGCCGCTCCAAAGTCCAAGCACACCTTTGTTCTTCACAGTTTGCCGGAAGCAGTCAGTCATGCCAGTAAAATAGACATCAACTGCTCCGTAGTGGGGAAGCCAAGGACTCTGGGCCTGTTCAAGAGACACCCAGGGGGATTTAGAACAAGCAAAGGAAAACCAAAGTAATTAAAATCATTTTCTCCATTCAGGTTTCAACTGACTGATCTGGATTCTTCCATCAACCCAAAAGAGTCAGCTATTTTGCCTTGAAATACAAACTAAAAAGGGGAGGAATTCATTCTCCGATAGGTATGAAAGAGAAAGAGAGCAGTAATTTCACACAGCACTTCCTTTTGTGCCATGTCACTACTGAAATAAGGTATTTGACATCACTGGCAGGGAAGCACCTATGCAGGGGAAGCTTGGGGCTGGCCCCAGATGCCACGCTGCCTTCCTGTAATTCTGATCAAAACAGAAGAGCATGGGGACTTGACACTGGCTGCTGAGGCTGCATCTGCACTGCAGTGAGAAGGGTGACTGTACTACGGGTTAAGCAGCAACAGCACAGTGGAAACTGAAGTCCACTAAGGGCTGTAGGTGAGCAATTGATGCCTGTGCTCCTGTTATCTTTGCTACATGGTCAGTTGACCAGACTGGTTAAACATAGCTTGGGAGCATCCTGAAGGACTGCAGCTACATTTCCAACAGCAGTACAGGCAGCATTTGTGCACAGAGAAGCAGCGTAGTGTGTCATTTTTAACAGGAAAATCCTTCCTTCATTAATCTCCTACTGTGTTAGCACAGACAGGATAACCTGACCTGGAATAATCCCATCCTCATCCGTCTGTGCACATGCAGCCATGGGTTGATTTTGCATTGGCAAATCAGGGTTTCACTCAAACACATGGCAAATGGCACTTCTCAGTCAGGAGTGTGAGGAGACCCCAGGACACAGGTTGATCACTATGTACAAGCTGATCACCACAGGGCAGAAGTTTGACAAAAATGGGACTTGTACAGCTCACTGACTGGTGAACTCGGTTATCATTATCCCATCACTGATCTGGAACACCATGTGGTAGAGCATTTTTTCCCTCCTTGGCCAGACTAACCTACTGCTTCTCAGAGCTGCTAAGCCTATAACAAGCCTCCTATAAATCAGCAAGTGGTGATGACATTTTCTAGATGCCTCAGCTATAACATTTAAAATACTTGGCAACTGAGATGCTGGAAATGGAAACAGATCAAAACTCATACTCCAAGTAAATAAGGGAAGTTGCTAAGCAAGTAGTTTTAATGCTGTTGCATCCTCTTCCATTACTGGCAAGTTTACTGCTAAAATATAGAAGCTGACAAAAAACCCCAAGCCCTAAACACTCCCCACACTAACTGCATAGTCTTCTTTAGCTACAAAAAAAGTAACATATCATTATTTTTTTCCACACTTTTTTTGGGTGCATGATTGAAATGCATGTGAAATACTTTGGATGGCAGGTAACAGGTAAAACCATATGGCTTCTCATATGGACAGGATTTTGGGAAAGCAACGGTCTGCACTGAGAAAGAAAGTAATAGGCTTCCACTACATCTTAATTTGTTGTCTTGTGGATCTCCTTTAATATGTCCTGGCTCTTTTACCCCAGAAAAGAGTAGGGCTGAGGATTTAATCCATGGTGGTTTACACTTTAAGCAGGAGAGAACAGAAGCATTTGCTTCTCTCTGAACTTTCTCAACGTACCTGATTTGTAAGAGAGGGATCACATTTGTGGGGAAGAAAGTATTTCAACTGCTCTACTTGCTTATCCGCTGTATGTTTTTGTTGGCCTTGCTAACTACATGGGGCTACAGCTGTTTCCTAATTGTGGTGCAAGCTCCCACAGCTTCCTGGTTTAGGATGCAGAGAAGCAGACATTATGGGATTTAACTGTTGTGATTTTACAATATTACAAACCCTGCCTTTGCAGGTAGTTCACGGTAACAGAAGTAGTCTGGTAGCCAAGGGTCATGTACATTTTCACTTACGCTCATTGCTAGAAGGAAGCTCAGCTGTCTGCTTGGCTCTGTTACTCAAGGGATGTATGGATTTAAAAAGCAATAGCTAAATCCAACAGTGACAAGGAGAGAAATAACTTTTCAAGCCTTAACCCATAGTACATGAGAAACCACTGCACAAAGACTCTCATGACTGTACTGCAGAAGATATTGAGTGCTGCAACTGAGACTTCAGGGACCGGTTCCACTAAGAATAGTGATATTAGCACCAGCGATTCTTAGAACAGCAGTTATAGGAGAGCTGGATTCAAAACCCTGTTCTGCTTTCTGGACTATTAGCCAATTTCCACGAGCTTTTTTTGGAAAAGGAAGTAATACACAGCCAAGCAGTGAAGAAGGACACATTTCTAAAATGCTCCAGGAAAGCAGGACTGCTGTTAACATGCAATTCCCCTCCTTTTTAAGTCCCTTTGTGGTTAGGCAGAATTAACTGCCTTCATTACTTCATTACTGTATACCTTGCAAAGACACGTCAAAGGGTTTTGATGACAGTTCTCCTGCCTACAACACCAAGACAGGCCACAAGCACGCTGCAGGTTTCAGTAAGATTCTGCATGCAGTAAACACATCCAGAAGACAGTTGAGAAGGAACAGGTAATTCAAACCCCAGATTTCTAATTTGCCCACAGACACTGACCTCTTGAAGAGATTTACTGAAAGATTATTTATAGTAACATTCACCACAGTCACAGCCATTTTCAAGGCTTCAGTCTGAGGGGTGCAGTTCACTTTGCCAGTCTTTCTGCTTTACCTATGTTTCTAGGACCCCGTACACACTATTTCAGTAACAACTATCTATAGAACCTCAGAATCACCTACCACAAAAGGAAAACTGAAAACTCTACCTGTGTAGTTAAAACTTCAGTATTTTGGAACAAAGCTAAACAAAGTTAAAATGTATAAATGAAAGAAAAAATAGGAAAGTGTTTCATCTAGCACTGTTTTTAATGGGAAAAAAAATAGCTGTGGGTGGTTCTGCATCATCTAAGCATGTCTACAACAGTGCAATCCTTGCAACCGACCTATGGCACCAGAGCCAGGAAATGGAACAACAAAACAGATCAAACTAGTTTCTCTACCTTTTTTGCAGAAACCTACTACAACACACAATTCAAACAGCTAATCTCATACCAAAAATATCAGGTTTGATAGGCATTGCACGCCACACACCCTCAAAACAGCTTGAATTCCTTTCGTTTGCAACCCCTTGACACTATGGGCTGCTGCATAGAAAACTGTTTGTTAGGAACATTTCTAAAGACTTCCCTCCACTCCTCCCCTTAGTTAAGGCTGTCTCATGCTGCAGAAGGCCGGAGATACAGAACAGCTCACTGCGCTGCTAAGAGTGCCAAGCTGTTAGTCATAGTGGTAGTGGGACTAAGTTGCTAATCTTTTAGCCTCTGATGGATGATGGCTTCTCTAAATGATTAAAGCACATCAAATACTGAATCAGTTCTATCTGCTCTCTCACAAACACCATTTTTAAGTATCCAGAGGCCACCAAGTCTACTAAGTCAGTGATACATCCTCAAAGTTAGAATTGCTCTATTTCTACAATTGAAACCCTACAGAAAGATGGGTATAAAAAAAAAAAAACCAAAACACAATTACCTGCACTCACTTTTTATATAAACAAATTATTTAAACAAGGGTGAAGCGTCATGATAAAACTGAAGTTAATTGTTACCCGAAGACTCTTTAGACACCATCTCTCCCATTGTCCCCATTACGAGGTGACTGCCAGAACAACATTTTGGGAACTAATCTCACAGACCCCTATAAAAGTTTCCCCTTTAATGACCTCGCACAGTCCCTGTTATCCTCGTAGGATTGAAGGATGGATATAGTTCACTACAGCTGCAGTGGGAACCATGCTCATTGACAGATCGATCACTTGAATCTTCCCAAGGCTCAGAGTAGCCACACAAGGGACCAAGCAGAGACCACCAGCTCAGGGTGAGGCCACTTGAGCCTGAGCCCCGTGCAGATTAAAAATTCCACCTGCACTTTAGGACATTTTGGTTTGCAGCTATGTAAATTTATGTGTATCAAGGACTATTTGGAAATACTTCCCTCTCAATTGATGTACTTTCCCCGAATTCCCCGATTCTAAAGCTTGTTGGTACAAGGGTTTCCTATTTATTTATTTTTTGAACATGCAGTACTGCTGGCACTGAGTATGAAAGATCGACTAATAGTGAATACTGCCATGGGTGGTATGCTACCCTCAAAGTAGATACAGTAAAATTGCTTGTTATTTATGTATTTTCAACAGATTCAGGTGTCCTACAATTCTGATCAATTGAAAAAAACCCACTACAGGAAGGCACTTTACAACACAGTTCAAGAGTTCACACTCTTAATCTGGAAGATAAAATAAGAAGTCTTTGCAGTCTGGGTTAATAAGGACACATTCAACAGGCAAGTGTAACTGTAGTTCAAAGAAAACTGAAGGACAAGGACTGCAGTTTTCATTCAAGCTAATGCCACTAACAGTCAACAGAAATTTTGCCCAAGTGAAGGCTGAATGCTTGAAAGAGTATTTAATTCCACTCATAAGAAAAGATTAAAATGTAAATAAGTATTAACATTGGGAGAAAAAGCACATATTCACTTGGGCTAATCACTCCTTCCTCCTGGAGGGCAGCCTTACTTGGTAGTCGTCTTTGTGTCAGTGGTTTGATAAAGCTGATTCTACCCCTGGCTAAAGTCCACCCAAAGGTATCCAGGTATGTAGGATGGTAACAATGACAGGCTATTAGGAGGCAACTGGTTCCAGAGCAGCACTGCAGCACAGCTGACCTCCAGCTTCCTGCACTCCAGGAACATGTTGTCCTTTCCTCTGTACCTGAACTGGGGCCAAACCATCTCATCTTTCTGAGATCAGTGGCACCAAATGAGCCAACCTGTTTACTGCTTGCTCAGAAGTTTGACTTTTGGTGTGAAATGTGTTATTGCCAGGCTGTTGTACCCTGAGGCTTCATGGTAGGTTGCAGAATCCCTCCTCTGCTGCTAAGCTTTCCCTGCTAACACCTGCGTGTTAGGGTATGAAAAAATCTTTGCTATGGAACACAGAGGAACACACCTTTTTTTCCACAAGGTAGAGCAAACCCCTTACATGGGCACCTCTGGATGGTTTCTGAATGCCTTCCCGTGGTTCAGCTCAAGCCCTACAAACTGGTGCACCATTTTCATGCACATTAGCACTAGTTTATGTAATGCAAACCTTTGGGCAGACTAGTTTGGTCCCACACTTCACACAGTGAATAGCAACGCTAGGTTCTCCTGCTGTCTGTGTAAGAACTGAGGAGAAAATTAACATTTTACAGGACTGTGGCTTTACAGAGGTTATCTTCCCATTGGCCTTACGTAGATGAGGTAAGGAATTGCACCAAATAAAAAAAAACCCAAAAACAAACATAGAAGAAGAGTGACCGTGAAGTTTTAGCTCCTGTTTATGGAATATTTTGCGTAATTAATTGCCTTACATGTCACTGGCACATCATTCTAAGCACAGACAAATGGATACAAGGCTCTCCTGTATAACTGATCAAAAGTACTCCTGTTAGAGGTAACAGTGAAAGGTGTCACTCTGGAGACACTACCGTCTCCCTGCTGAAAATCACAGCTGCCGCAGTTGTGTGCCCAGCAGCACACCCTAACCCGTGTCAGGCCGCCAGCTGGGCGAGCTTACCGGGTTTCAAAAGGTGGGCTGAGTTAACCCATCTGATTTGCCCCAAAGCAGATTAAAGAGCTCTCACTCACGCTAGGGCTGTGGAGGCTATAGGAGGCCAGTGGCTGTGCTCAGCTGGCACTACAAAGTCTAGGGCTGGGGCCATGGTGGCCACTTCGGTGCCTGGAAACCAAACATTCAGAGAGAATTGCGTTCTGCCTTCCACAGACCTCCTGCACCTCAGACAGGTACAGAGTGTTTTCCTGCTCTTCTTGGGCAGACCACTGTGCTGCAGCGCTAAGCTACTGCTGTAACCCACCTCAGAGCAAGCATTACACACTTAGCACCACAGCTCCTTGGATGGACAGGGTTAAAAACTACTAAGCACAACATGAGCTGTCACAAGGGAGACCTGACTGTTGATCAGCCCAGTTCTGCTTCCAGTTCTTGATTTACAGTTTTTCCCTCTTATCCTATCTTTCCACTGGCTCTGTTCAGTGTCTCAGCTTCACAAGTCAGGCAGTCTTTGAGATTCTCTCCTGTGAAAGTCTGGAGATCTAAGGGAAATGCTTCTGAGGTTGGTTCAGATGCACTGAAGTTGATGGAAACTGTTACAGAAAGCAAAGCCCATGTTATGCTCAATACCTTTTCCAGGCATTCTCTCAACCATTTACTAGACCATGTACTTCCCAAAGCAGTGGGGCATTACTCTGCAACAGCCTGAGAAAGTGGTATAAAATATCTTTACAGCAACATCAACAAAACAATAGAAATTGCTGGTAGCTCAAAGCATTTAGGCACAGGGAAAAAAGAGAAGGAAGGAAGGGATTTTACCAAACCCAGAATGACATGTACTACCTGTTCACTAATAAGTACCACCCAGGGCATGGGGTCCTGGCTGATGCCTGAATGGCAACAGCAAGAAGAAGGGGAGCGTGAGATCATAGGGAGAAGTAAGAACACAAAGAACTCGCACTGCAGCCTCCCCCTCAGGTGAAATACTCTTGGAGTCTCGTCTCTATCTGTGCACTTGTGTTCACAAGACTTGAAGGAAGTTACTGCCTCTGAAACCTCCACTCCTCTCTCAACTTCAGCTGAAGTTGGACAGCAGGATCAAAATTTACTGGGACAGACAGCTAGCAACCATAGAAACCTTACTTCCACAAGAAATCAGGCTAGAAGCTCCTTATTTGCTTCCACACCATGGAATTTGCCAGTCTGTGGTCAAATGGCCCAATCTCTGCAAATTTTCAAGGCTCAGGCTCCCATGGTGTTCACTGTTAGAGGGTCTCCCTGCACAAAGTCTCAGAGCACGTATGCTTTTGAGATGTCGTGTGAACCACATGACCCAAAAAGCATTTCTTATTTTTAAACTGGGTCATGACTCCAGTAACTTTCATATTCCCAGCTGACAAGAACACAGATCTGACAAAGAGCAGTGACACCACAGCTTGAGAGCTTTCAGAGGCTGCCATGCCAGCACCAGTGGCCATCTCCAATAACAGAGTGCTCTTTGCTAATTACTCATGTTAAAGCAACACAGGAGCACCGTCTCCTCGTTTCAGCAGGGAGATGTTCTAAAGAACACCTAGCATTTTCCTTTCCAAAGCTTTGTTTATAACCCAGCCACAGGGTTCTTTCTAGACTGACTTTTACCATGCGAGGAACACAGCGGATGATTTTTAAACAAATACTTGAATAACAGTACTACTTTTAAAAAGAGACTTCTGTATCTCCTTTAACGGACTTCAGACTAGAAATGTGCCAATGGGGCACAAGACTGCATTTACTATAAACAGGCTACCTCACGAGGGGAATGACTGCTTAGTTTTCTCCAGGTTACTAAGAAATCATAGCATTTACACCACTTACAACAGATTTTACAAATCCAAAGAACCAAAAAAACCCAAAAAACACTCCGACAAAACCCACAAATTACACTGCAGAGTAACGGGCACCTGAGGCCTAACTGATGCACTTTTGTCACTGAAAAGAGGCCACTTCATGGCAACAGTCTACACTACCCAGGAACAGCGAGTCTGTTTGCTTATGGCAGCGGAGGGAATTCAAAGCCTGGATTTTAGGACAGAAAGATCACTACTGAGCAATGCTTTCCCCAGAGGGATGTCCTCACAACTTGGGGATGCTGTGCAGTCAACACCATAACTGTGTTGAATCCTGCAGTATACTAAAAGTGTGCTTATTTTATATTACAAGGAGTTGATGGTAAAGCTACACATTAGTAGCATTTAATGATGAAGGAGAGTTTCCAACAAGTTTTAGTCATACAAATTAAAATAAATTATACCATCAAAATACAGGGATGGGACCGAACTTGTGCAAACCATGCAAAGTTTGTTCATGTAAGCAGGAGGAGTAACTGTACATCGATGGAGCATCTGTGAAACTTTAGGGTCATCTTTGTGCATTTTCCCTAACAAAACTACTGAAGTCACAGGTTAATTTGGAAGGAAGGCTGAGAAGTGCCAGCCAAGGGTATCCGAGCCTACCTCTGAGGGTCATGTGCACAGAGGGAAGTGCCAAACTTGGGTATTACGTTTGCTCTGACTCTTTCCATGTTTGTAGGTTTTCAATTCTACACATAGCCTGGGATCAGTGTCATTCTAATAATAATCTTCCATATGGCATATAACAGCTCTAAATTAATCTTCCCTTACTGAAATGCCAAAGCTCAGTCCAATATGCACTTATGAAGGCCATCATAGGCAAAAAACACGATGTGGGAAGTGAAAACATATTACCAGTGCTTCCCTCAGACCCAGACTCATTCATAGGCAGGTATTTCCCTGTTTAAGATAAAAGAATAAATAAAGTGTTCTTGTGTGCAAGTCTGCAAGGTAAAAGTACAGTACTTTAACATTGCTTAAATAGTGGATCTAATAAAGAATATGATATTACAAGGATTATGAGGTAAGGAAGGAAAGCCAAGAATAATAGTCAAAGATATAAAGATAGATCAGTAAGCCTTTGTTCAGAAGCTGATGTATCACAAGAGTGAGTCAGGAAAGCATTTGATATAGATATCCCTCTGAATAACCCTCTCTTTCACTAACCCCCTTCTACAGATGCACGACAAAAGCCATATTTCCATGCTGAAACATGCATACAGTACCTCTTAATTCTCTAACATGCCCATCAGGAGCAAAGTGAAAAAAGGAAGATAAAGGAATAAAATTAGGATAAGCAGGACATAGAGGACTCACATATTCAGTAAGACTCACTCATATTAATTAACATTTCTTATAAGAAAAACATTCAAGTATATTCAGCAAACACAGCATCTTTGTTAAAAAACAACAACCCTAAACAGTATAAAGATAATTCTCATAGCGGAGGGGGAAGAAGCCATGGTTACAGAGCAAATCTGACATCAAAATCATCACCAAAACACAGAGAAAGAATCATTCACTGACAATTCCTACTCCCACAAATGTCAGTGACAGAAGCTGCCAATGTCAGAAGTGTAGGATTCAGAGATGTAAAATGAGAAAGGATGAATCAACATTATTACAACTGAGATTAACCTTATCCTTCCTCCCTGTGAGAACAACTCAAGCATTGGCTAGGTAAGAAGAGATGGAACTAACTGTTCCAAGACTGCCTAGCGTGTCAGGTCTGAACTGGATGTTCTGGTCTCAGACTTGTACTCCATCACAGAATTAGAAGACAGCTCATGTCCTAGTTTTTCAGTTTTTGAACCTCCTGAGACCACCTTACAACTCCCTGGTTCCCCACCATCAATGGGTTTACTGGAAAACTCATCTCTGGCAATATACTACCTTCATCTGTCAGATCAGTGGGACCGAAGGGAAGGAAAAGGAATCTGATACTGACCTCTGCAGTGTGCTGGGTTCCTTTTCATACATGAAACCGATGTTCACTGCTTCAAAACAAAGCCAGTATTTCCCTA
>NW_009923604.1:13446-19994 GCF_000696875.1 Nestor notabilis
ACTCACAGCAGCCCTGGGGTACTCTCCTCTTTCTGCCAGCTAAAAAGTTGAATCACTGAATGGAGGCTGATCAGAATATGATGCCTGAGAAAAACTGTGATTGGAAGTATCTGCTCCCCTTTTTCCTACAGAATGCTAAAATGTCCTGAATTTTCCTTTCTTTATTCTTCCCCTTTCTAGGTCCCTTTGCATATCTTTTCTGGTGATGTCTTAGACATGTCTCTTTTCTGACCACCATCCTGCAAACTGAACAGGCCAGCAAGCAAGCACAAAGCAGAAATGATCCCTCCAAAGCTGGGCCATACCCTGGTGCTAACTGTGAAGAACAAACTTCTTGATGATCTTACATGAGTTCCTCTTAGGATCAGCTTGGGTGTGATCAACAGGTCTCTTTTTTGGAAAAGCCTCTGAGACTCATGTTCAGGAACCAAACAAATTATGGGCTTTCACACCTAGGCAGCTAGCTCTTCTGAAGCACCTTTGCCTTCTCCCATGCCTTCAGAATAAATGACTGAACAGGAGGTGTTTCCCTAAGCTTGAAAAGTCACTATTCAGTTGTTTCAATGCACCTATGAGAAAAAAAACCAACTTCTCTGTTGTTGGGCCTTTTTCCACCCCAAGTATTTTTAGCATATCCACTTCCTACATATTTAGACAATAAATCCAGTTCCCTTCTTATTTCTAGAAGTGCCAATCAGATGTTTTAAGCATCCCTTTGGTGAAAGAGTACAGCCTAGTGGCAGGAAAATGAAAGATGGGCCCGTTCCACTTCTTTACTTGCCTGTCAGGACAAAGCTTGACACAAAACTTAAAATCACACAAATTACAAATGAAAGTTACTTTTGAACTGATTACAAAAACTGAATGTTCCACTAACTGATACATTGACAGAAAATATCAAAGGGGAAACAGAACCACAAATTCCTTTATTTTTTAGGGCAACAGTATTGGTGTGAGCTTAAGAATATAAAGAGGACTTGTAAGGAGCAATTGGTTTTCTTAGACCCACTGAAAAAGCCGGAAAAAATGATCAAATTTTTATGTTGACAATCTCTTTTTCACCCGAGACATTTTATGTGATACCTGATGAAAGGGCTCAGCTTAAAGCTTCACTTCCGGACACATGAGCTGGTCTAATAAAAGATATCACTTCTCCAGCTGAGGTCCTCTGTTACAAGATTGAGAGAGTGTGATTAAGCCTCCTGTGCCACTGGATCTGAACCCTGCCTGAAAAAGGGAACCTGGGGAGCAGGAGAAGGGAATTCACAGATTCACTGAGCTTTTGCTAGTTTGTGATTTATCAACCAGGCCTTACTTGATGAAGGGGACAGGGACCTATATAATACTGCCACACCAAATGACTGGGGTTTTTTGGGTTGTTCTGGGTTTTTTTTGGTTGGCTTTTCTTTGTTTGGTTTGGTTTTCATAAGATCACACAAGCTTCCCATAAATCTGCAGTGCCATGAACTAGGCTGAAAGAACAAACTCATATGCCCCAGCCAGAGAGCCGCCAGATGATGACAGCTGTTCACTGACACTCTACTGATGAAGGTCTAATGAAAAGTCAACAGCATCAAATGAATTATGTCAGTGAGATGGAAGCTCTGTGTGTGTGTGGTTGTTTTGGTGTTTTGTTTGTTTGTTTTTGGGGGGGTTGTTGTTTGTTAGGGTTTTTTTAGATCATTGTTAGTAAACTTCCAGGAGAAAGGATCAGCAACATAATATAAAATGATATAGTAACTCTCATGTTGCTGATGTTCCAGGAAAGCAGCAGCACCAGCAACTGGGAAGTCACTTGTTAACAAGAGGAGTTAGAAATAAGAAAAGGATAGTTCTGACCCTTCAGTCTTAATACCTGCTGTGCAAGTTTCTTGTGACTGCCAGTACGTAAGTCAGGCATAAATGGCAACACAAGGATCTTATTCATCCTGCCTACCACTAAGGGGACTAAATTACTGCATCTGACTGAAGGTTTGCTGATTATGAACTGCGAGAATTTAATGGAATTGCTATGAAAAAGAAATTAAAGCTGAAGACACAGAGTCTAAGAGTATACATATATCCCATGACAGTGCTTGAGCCCATCTTAAAAGTATAACAACACACTTTTAATAATGATTTTCAGACTTAAACCAAACCAAAACCAAAGTAAAACACAACCAACCTAAAAGAAAGTCTCTGTAGCCTTATGGTAAGAGACATACAGTGGCACTCAGGTCATCTGGGTAGTCTTGTCCAAAGTGCCTGCAACAAACACCTGTAGTAAAGTACTAGTAACATGAATGGTCTGTACCTGCATCTTCCTCTTGACAGTCTCAAAGGGGAAGGAAAGTGTCTGTGCCACAGCAGCTGCTACACAGCCATTTATGAAGTTCTGAAGAGGAGTGAAATGAACAATGGGTTCTTGCCAGATTTTGTCCAGATTGATGTAAACAAAGAATGAGCCAGCAGAAAATGGGACAGCACCTAGAAAGCAAACCAGACAGGTTTATAGACACACACTGTACACTAAGAAAACAGAGCTGCTCATCACATAACCTAGAAAGATGGGGTGAGTTTGCTGACAGTTTGGACCCCACATTGCTCAAACCCAATCAATATTTTTGAAGAACTTTGCTTTTTAGTCACAGGCTTACCAGCAAACACCCATATTGTAGCATCTAGATGTGCTGACAGGGGCATATATTTACATACTAAAATGCCTATGTTGTCAGAATTATTAACTGCTTTAGTCTCATGACAGGTCAGCTCTTTCACCAGGTTTCTCTTTTGGGACAAGCTCTCTGACCAGTTCAACCCAACCCTGGCAGCTGTACAGCTACACAGAGTGGCCTCTCCAGTCAAGCTGATCAGGGATACTTCTGTCCTCTTTTGCTTGTTCCATGGTCTCATCAATTTTATAGTGGAATTATACGTTATTGTTGTTGTTACTATTTTATAATGTCATATTGTGGAAAAGTGGACTCGAAGTTAAATGGCGCTTTTAAAAGCTATGGAGGGTAAAAAAATAAAGTCATTTCATATAAAGAGAGAATATCACTAATCATCACTTTCCACATCAGTTATACATTACTGCTTATACTGGTTTCACTGAACAGCCAGGGAGACACTCTCACATATAGACAGGAATTAGGAACAATCTGTGTATGCATTTATTTATTTTAAGAGTTGAACAGTGTAAATGTTGCATCAGAGCATAATTAGATCATCTATAAAAGAAGGAAAAGAGTATTTTGTTGAATACTTAACCATAAATAAAATGCTATGTACTTGATCATAATTTGAAGTAATAAAGCTGCAGCAATCACTATTGTTATGCCTTGCAAACCTTTCTGTAGAAGGCTACAGAAAAACATTACTATTTGCTTTTGAAATCAAGTCAGCAAATGAACACACTACATAGCTGCAACTAAACAATGCGCGATGAGGTGATCCTCCTCCGTTATTGTTTTACCTAATATAGCTGGTGAAACACCACGGTAGAGTGCAAGGAGCCCTTCTTGATGATAAATTTTATAAAAAGCATGAACAATTCCTTCGTAAGATGGTTCCAGTCGGTTCTGCACAATGAGCCTTGTTTTAATCACATCCGTGGGGTAAGTCACAATGGTTGCAACCATGCCAGCCAGGCTTCCTGCCATGATGGCTCTCCAGTGGGAAATATGACCAAACTCATCCGTGAAAAGTATAACAAGTCTAGAGTAAACACATAAAAGAGGTACTGTTAGTGACAGTAGGAACACAATGCATGAAAAATTAAGGTAGATTATTCTTGATGTAATTGTTCTTCTGCCCACAAGCCCCTTCAGCAGCAGGAGTTGAAACTTTAAGATGTATTTCATCACCTTGCTATACATAACCCCACACAAGCATCAGAACAGAATATGTGAGTGGGCAAACATCAGCAGTCCAAAAAACATGCCTCAGAGCCCAAAGAGAACTTGGGTAAGTCCACGCTGCACAGAAGTGCAGAAATGAAAAAGTTACAGTTAATAACTAAGTCAGGGACTGGAATATATAACTCCACAAATGCAATTTGCTTTGATTTTACTGAGCTAAAATACTTCCAGTACCTGAGAGAGCTTTTTCAGAGGCAGCTCTACCTGTACCACACTTCTCAGCACAGATTAAGCTCACATAGCCCAAGCTGTGGTGCCATGCTGGAGGTCTGGAGCACCAAGTCAACAGTGAAAAAAACCTTCAAAGATAGAATTTGTTTGCTTTGCAATAGACTTTTAAAGTAATTTTTGACCACAGAATCCTCATTTATATTTCCATCCACAGGATCAAAGTTAGCATGACTTAAAGCACGTCTGTAAGAAATTGTCTGATCATCAGAGACATTGGTACAAACACCCAGTCAAAGCTATAATGTATGAACAAATACATAGATAACATCATCACAGGCCTTTTGAGAACAACTGAACCTTTCTCTGTGGAGAGTTGGGACAGAAAGGTGCACAGGGACACTTCATTAGAGAAGACTTATGTCATGGTACTATTATGCTCAGGAGGTTAAATCTACATCTGAAATTTTGAAATTGAAGCACAGAGTTTTAAAGGCCAACCTACAACTCACACATTTGTGACACCCAGAAGGACTTTCCTGTGTACACAGAGCACTCCTACATCAGGGAGGAGTGCCATTGGGGGCAGCAAGAAGCAAGTAAAGACTTGAGAGGACAATCTTAGCTGGAGGTAAAGAAACTTATTATTCTATTTTAGAAGCATTAACTAAACTGCCTAAACAGCAGATTTACATTTAAAGAACACAGCGTTACCATGTTCAAACCAAAATAATTTGCAAATACTTACAAGTCACTGCTTGCTCAGTTGATGTTTTTTCACATAATTGCACATTTTCTTTCTACTGCATGACAGATCCCTGCATCTACTTGTCTTGTGCCCTGGAGACAGCCCAGCACAGAAAGACTAGCCAAGCAGAAGTGAAAGGATGTAAACGTTTTTTTCCTTCACGTCTTGTACAGTCTCTAAAGCAACACTGGCAGATTCTCCTCTGTGTGCACAGATGCATGGGGAGGGTGCTGGGCTGCCTCTGGGCACTACCCAGATAACATTGAAAACTGCCACGGAAAGAGTATGTGCACAGTAACCACAGCGGGAGTGCAGCCAGCTAACCCCCCCTGCCCCACCGCTGTGCCTGCCCCTGCCACTGTGCTCAGCCCAGCTCCTTCTGTAACTGCCATTACTGTCTACTGAAGTTACCATGTAGCATTTCTCTTTTTGTGTTTCCTGCCTTTACATACACCATTTTCCCACTAGAAAATACAGCCCCTCAAAAAATCCACAAATAACATATGTAGAAATATGCCTAGACAGTTTTTGTTTAATTTTCTGGCAGCCTACTTCCATTTGTTACTCAAAAGAACACCCAGTGCAAACCAGAGATAAACTATAGCCTTGTGAAGGAAATACACTGTTTCAAGCTGAATAAATAAAGTTAGCTATTTTGCTCAAGATCAACTGGTTTGTACAGCTACAACACCCTGGCTCTTCTGGGAACTTGAAATCAGTGTTTCTGCCCTCCCACTGCCGCGATCCCTCCCCACCCCCGTCGCCTTTTTTGACCACCACACACATTACAGGCAGAAGGACGCAATGAAGCTGCCCAGTTCCAGGGTCGCTTCATCTATCGCTTCCCGAGAGGCGCTGGCAGAGCGGGGAGGACAGCTCCTGCTCAGCCAGATGAACGACAACCCCCCGGCGTCAGCCTGGGTGGGAGCCGCAGCGCGCCGGATTGGCCAGTACCGGCTGAGACCATGCTTCTCCCCACCCAGCACGGCCCACCAACTGGAATAACCCATCGCCTAGCTGGGCGGAAATGTCAAGCGCATTCTGTACACACAGCTGGCCTGAATTCAAAACAACACAGAACAAGAAGTGTCAAAACATGCTGCTGCGTGCCAACAGGCAGGCACTCCTTTCACAGACTAAAAGATACTGGCAGCAAAAGGGAATCCTAGGAAACAGCACGGGTTGGCAGAGCTCAGTCAGCACTGCTCCATGTTGATCCTGCTGCATTCCTTCCAGTGTTTACCCTAATTTGTCTGTGTATTATTGAAAACAAGGTATTAAAAGCAAATAATGCCACGTATCAACTTCAAACAAAATGAAATTTGCATAACAGCCCCTGCATAACTGGTAAGAAGGTTTAAATAATAGTTTTATTTTTTTTTAATACTGACAATATAAATACTTAAGAGCATATAAACAAATAGAATAAATTGGTTGCAAAGAGCAGCCGTCTCGGTCACAGTTGTAGGCAGCACTGTAACTTCATTTCTGAAGGAATCCGGCTGAGCAGAAGAGATTTAACAGACTATCCACCCTTCACCTTTTGAAGAACACCTATGACTTTATAAGTAGTTGCTGGCATATTACCAGGCCCTAAGAATTGCTACGTGCTGAATAAACAAGTTATTACCCAGAGCACGCACCTCTGGGGTGAGAGGGCACACAACCATTTAGCCACCCTTCTGAGAGAGACACTTAAGAGCCCCTACGGACGAAGCTCTCCATTTTCCACC